>NW_027673004.1:0-93000 GCF_964194105.1 Spermophilus citellus | reverse complement strand
TTGAATGCCAGCTATTAAATGTAGAAGGAACAAAGGAATTATAAGATCATACTTTATTCAACAATATAGTAACGATCAATTCAGCAATAATCAACAGTGGATGCTAAAACTAATGTGAAAAAGTTGATAAGAAAAGTAAAATTCCTAAAAGAGCATTTTTAACTACAAAAGGAAAAACAGTAACTTTACACTGGAGAAACCTTGCAAACCCCACCCAAATGATCAGAATCAATATTACCAGTAATGAGGAAAGAAAGACATCGAGTACTTCCTAATATGAAGGAATTAATTTGTTGTACTTCTATGAAATGCATAATCAGAATCCACTTGGGGAAATATGAGACCACAACCAACTGAGGCCACCATGCATCTATTAGACTGGGCACAATAAAAAATAGTGACTCCACCAAGTGCTGGTAAAGAGGGAGAGAAACTGCATGTCACATACATTGCTGGTAAGCAGTGTAAAGTAGGACTGCCACTCTGGAAACTAAATCTGGCAGTGTCTTGTAAAGGTAAACGTACATCTGTTACACAGCCTAGCAGTCACACTTGTAGATATTTAATCAACAGAAATGAAAACTTGTGTCTATTTATGAACCTATTTATGAATGTTCACAGTAATTTTCTTTGTAATAATCAAATACTTGAAACAACCCAGATGTCTTCCAGTAAGTGAATGGATGGAGAAACTGTGATATATTCATACAATGAAATACTATTCACCAATTAAAAAAGGAACAATCAATACCCTAAACTTCCTGTGTGTTATGTAACTTCTAAAAATGACAAAATTATAGTGATAGAGAACATATCAGTAGTTGCCAGAGGTTAGGATTAGGGAGAGAGGGTAGGACTACAGAGTAGTCTCCGTGGTGATTGAAATAATTTGTACCCTTATTGTGGTACATATATATGAACCTGTTCAAGTGATGAAATTTCATAGTACTGTATGCCAAGAGAAAAAATGAGTACATGTAAACAAATGAAATTTTATTAAAACCTATAGTTTAAATAGAATTTTATCCATGTCAGTTTCTTAGTTTTGATAATGTGCTCTGATTATATAAGCTATTATTGGGGAAAGCTGGCTGAACCCCTCAAGTACTTTGACTTACATTAGTCCAAAAAAGTTTTTTTAAATTAATGGACATGTAACAAAATAACCTGTCTGTACTCTTTAAAAAATTTAAGATCACAAAAGACAAAGGAATGAATCACTTTTTTTTTCTTAAAGAACTTTTGGCAAAATTTGAATTAAACTCTCTATACCAGATAATATTATGATAAGTTAATTACTCTTTTGATCATTGTACTGCAGTTATGTAAAAGAATGCTCTTATTTTTAGGAAATACACTACAGTATTTAGAGGTAAATCTGCAAGAAATCTTCCCACATTTTAGACAAGAAAAATAATGAAATTTTTAAAAGAAAAAAACTTTAGCATGTGTGGTTCATTTATTCTTCAGACTTCTGGTTGTTAATTTTATTATCTTTACAACTCTCTTCACTTGATTTTTTCTTTTCCTTTGTTACAAAAAGGGTATTGAATATCAAGCAGCTATGGAATATCTCCAAAAAATAGACAGAAGAAGCTTATTATCTGAAATTGAAGTACTACGTGCTGAAATTAATGACAAGAAAATGACCTTGAAAAGAGAACAAGAAAATGATAAACCAAACCTAGGTATGTTACAAAACAGACTCATATAATTACACAAATGGGTGAAAATATTTCACTTTACATTATTATTACTCAGTTAAAACATTTCCTTTTAGTGGTATTGATTTCTCATTTTCATAACATTAATTATATTGATTACTGTAGTGGCTAGAGGATTGTCAAATTGGTTTTAAACAACTGTATCTAATTTTAAATACAGTAGCCTTACCTTGACCAAGTTAAACAAATTAATTTCATGGTCTCTTTTTGTTTGTTTGTTTGTTTTAATTAGTTATACATGACAGTAGAATTCATTTATGCACTTTGATATATCATGCATAGATGGGATATAATTTCTCATTTTTCTGAGTATACATGTTGAAGAATCATATTGGTCATGTAGTCACATATATACATACAGTAATAATATCTGTTTCATTCTACTATCTTTCCTATCCCCAAATTTCCTCCCCTCTTCTCCCATCACTTCCCTCTACCTAATCTAAGGTAACCCTATTCTTTCCTACTAACCCCCACCTTATTGTGAATTAGCATTCACAAATTAGAGAAAACATTTGGCCTTTAGTTTTATGGGATTGGCTTATTTTGCTTACCATGATATTCTCCTACTCCAACCATTTTCTGGCAAATGCCATAATTTCACTCTTCTTTAAAGCTCTGAGTAATATTCCATTGAGTATATATACCACATTTTCTTTATCCATTCATCTGTTGATTGACACCTAGGTTGGTTCCATAGATAAGCTATTGTGAATTGAGCTGCTATAAACATTGATACAGCTGCACCACTATAGTGTGCTGATTTTAAGTCCTTTGGGTATATAAACCAAGGAATGGGGTAGCTGGGTCAAAGGGTGGTTCCATTCCCAGTTTTCTGAGGAATCTCCATACTGCTTTCCATAGTGGTTGCACCAATTTGCAGTCCCTCCAGCAATGTATGAGTGTATGCCTTTTCCACCACATCCTCGCCAACATTTGTTGTTGCCTGTATTCTTGATGATTGATTGCCATTCTGACAGGAGTAAGATGAAATCTTAGAGTAGTTTTGATTTGCATTTCTCTAATTGCTAGAGATGTTGAACTCTCTTAAAGCTGTACATTAAGAAAGGTGTTTTACATACTAGAGGATAACTACCTAAAGGAAAAGGAAATCCATAATGAAAGTAGCCATTTCTTTTTTAATCCCTCTTTTTAAAAATTTAACTATAACAACATACAGAAAAGTGAACAATTCAACTCTTCAGTATGACATTATTTTTTAAAATTTTTTTAATATTTATTTTTTAGTTGTAGTTGGACTTAATACCTTTTTTTAAATTTATTTATTTTTATGTGGTGCTGAGGATTGAACCCAGGGCCTCGCACATGCTAGGCGAGCACTCTACTGCTGAGCCACAACTCCAGCCCCAGTATAACATTATTATATGAATGTCTGTGGAGGAGACATTGCTTGTGTTAAGAAGTAGAACATTGCCCACATCCTAAAGCCACCCCCTCTTTAGTAACTTAGAGGTTATCCTGATTTTTCTTTAGTTTTATTACTAATTTATATATTCCAAAATCATATATGTTAGTTTTTCTATTTTTGAACTTTATCTGTATATTTTATGTCTTGCTTCTGTCACCTTCCTGAATTATCCCAACTTACTGCATTTATCTATAGTTCATTTTTGTTACCATATAGAATTCTCTTGTTTGGATATTCTACAACTTATATAATATTTCATTCTGTGGTTGATTAGATTTGGATTGTTTCTGCTTTTTAGCTATTAGAGTCAATGCTGTTGTGGACACTGTTGCAAAGTGTTTCTAATGCAGTTGTGCTTATGTCTTTCTAGGAGTGAAATTGCTGGGTCATAGGATTCATATCTTTAAATTTATTAGAGAACACCAAACTATTTTAAAGAGTAGTTTTGTTAGGGGCTGCGGTTGTGGCTCACAGGTAGAGTGCTCACCTAGCACATTGGAGGCCCTGGGTTTGATCCTCAGCACCACATAAAAATAAATAAAATAAAGATATTGTGCCCAACTACAACTAAAAAATAAATATTTTTTTAAAAAGTAGTTTTGTCAATTTGTGCATGCACTAGCAGTATGTGAGAGTTATGTTATATACAACTTTGCCAACTTTCCAATCCGTTTGGTGTGCAGTACATAATTGTAGTTTTAATTGATTTTAATTATTCAAGTGGCTTAGTGCTTTTTCATATGATTATCAACTATTTGGATTATTGTTTTTGTGATACGCTTGCTTGGATCTTTTCCCCACTTTCTGATAAAAGTCTATTTAATTTAACTATAAATGGAAATCGTTATTAAATTCTTATCGTATCTATTGAGGACACATGCATCTTTAGTAACTGTTTCATGTAGTGATGATAGAAACACCTGTGCTTTTGCAGACTTTAAAATCACAACACAAGCTCAAAATTTGTCATTGAAAAGCTGAATCATGTTAAAATTCTTCAGAGAAAACAGGTATAATAAGTTAAATTAAACATATCCCTGTAGACAAAGGCTTAATTGAAAAGTTTTAAAGGTAATTAATATTGTTTATATAGAATGCTATTGAAGTCTTATCTCTGTAGATTCATGTTTATATGTGTAAATTATTAACCTCTACCCCTAAGAAATAGTTTTAAAAGCTAAATTAACATGATTATCATCTAAAGTCAATGTTATGTCCTTCTTGTAATATCATTCTTACTAATTGTAATGTCTATTGATGAACTTTGCTAGAATTTTAAGTAAAAACTTTTCTTATTAAATATGTAGTGTTACATATTTATGGTGGGATAGAAAAACAAGAGAGTAAAAATCACATCTTGAGTCACATAAATCCTAAAATAATGACTATTTAACACCCAAGTAAATATGTCTACAGACCTTTTCAATGTCCATATGTACATAAGTATATTTTTTGTCATAAAAACAGGATCCTGATGCATATTTTGTAACCTGTTCTTATTTAACATGTATAAGATTTTAGTTCGGGGATTGAACTCAACCACTGAGCCCTCTTTTATATTTTATGTAAAGACAGAGTCTCACTGAGTTGCTTAGCACCTCACCATTCCTGAGGCTGGCTTTGAACTCATGATCCTCCTGCGCCACTAGAATTACAGGCTTGCACTACACACCTGGCCGAGATTTAAATTCTTGAGTTTGTTTTCATTGTAACAAATGTGTATTATGGAAGTTTTGGTTCGCTTTTATTGAAAAAAACAAGATCTCAACTGGAGTTTGGACTTCCATTTCTGGAACAATTATAAAAGTAAAGTTCCTAAGGACTGTCTGCAAAGAGAGGCCGAACAAAAGAAGCAACCATTATAGTCATAGATACATGAATGACTCCTACAAGTACTATGTGCGATTTTCAAAAGTTCTTGGAGGGCTGGGGTTGTGGCTAACTGTGTGAGGCACTGGGTTCAATCCCCAGTACCACATAAAAATAAATAAATAAAAGTATTGTGTCCAACTACAACTAAAATTAATAAATAAAGAAATTGTTTTTTTTATTTTTTTATATATTTTAGTTTTAGGTGGACACAATATCTTTGTTTTTACATTTACGTGGTGCTGAGGATAAAACCCAGTGCCTCATGCATGCTAGGCAAGCACTCTACCACTGAGCCACAACCCCAGCCCCTGTTGTTAAACTTTTATTATTTTCATAAATACTTCTGAAATCTTGGCCACTACCACTATGAGGAAAACATGCATAAAGTTTATTTGTATTAAACTTTGGGGACTGTAATCCTTTCATGATTGCTTTGCAGTTATCTCCTATGCTACAAATCAGTTCTTATCAATAAAATATTTATAAACCAAATAGGAGTTACTAGGTTAAATTATAAATATTGATCATTTTTTCTTTAGAACTTTTGGAATATACTGTGCAGCAGAAGCAGTCTCAAATTCTGGAGATGCAAGTGGAGCTCAGCAATATGAAAGACAAAGCAAGTGAACTTCAAGAACACCTGAGTTCAGAAAAAATGGTAGTTGCTGAACTAAAAAATGAACTTGCGCAAACGGAATCGGAACTTGAAACAACACTCAAGGCACAGCATAAGCATCTAAAGGAATTAGAAGCATTCAGGTATACCACACTTCCTTATTATAAACGTGTATTAGTGAAGGAATTGGAGTAAATTTGTCATAAATATTATGCAGATATTATAAAAATAAAATACATGTTGTTTAAGTAGCATGTGATTTTGTTATTCATAGGAAAAAACTACAGTAGAGGGTGAAAATCCCCAATTTTTCCAAATTATAAGTTTAAGATTGTTTTGGCCCAATCTGTATTGTGGCCCTCAGTTCTATTTGAGACTTGTATAAGATATACTTGTGATCTTTATTTTACCTGCAGCCAATATGAACTTAACCTTTATGATCTCAATATGTTTCAGAATTTAGTTAGCTAAAATACACAGTATTTGAAGATATAACGCTTATGAAAAGGATATATTTGTTGGTGTAAATACTAAGGTATTTCGTTTGTAAAAATGCATGACAATTCCCATGTTCAGTAAAAGACAAGGGAAATGTTTTGTTAATATTCTTTTCTAGAAACAGATTGGATAATTGTTACATTGGTAAATAATGGTAGTTGTACTACTAGGAACAGGTAATTTGAAATAAACCACAGTTAATCCTTAATCTCTTAATAGTTTATATTTTTCTATTAGGTAGTTTATAATATGCCTCAGCCCTTTAGTGAAAATGTTGCCTGTTTCTCTCAATACATAGAATAGTTTTATGAAAGTTCATTTATTCATTTTATTTAGATTGGAAGTAAAAGACAAGACCGATGAACTACGTTTACTTAATGATACACTAGCAAGTGAACAGAAAAAATCAAGAGAGCTCCAGTGGGCCTTAGAGAAGGAAAAAGCCAAATTGGGACGCAATGAAGAGAGAGATAAAGAACAACTTGAGGTATTCTCTTTGCCCTTCTATTTTTGGAAAATCTAAACTCTTGAGATTTTTCTCTGTCTAAAATGTCAACCTTAATCGCTGGGATTGTGGCTCAGTGGTAGAGCGCTTGCCTAGCATGTGTGAGGCACTGAGTTCAAACCTCAGCACCATGTAAAAATAAATAAATAAAGGTATTCTGTCCCTCTATAACTAAAAAGATATTTTTTAAAAAATGACAACCTTAGACTCTTGTATGTGTTGAATATTGTTGTAGTGTTATCTAAACTGAATTATGAAGAAATGTTAATGGTACGATAAATTTTTGTTACATCCAAGGAAGCAGACAGATTGCTCTGCTGCACCATATTTTTGGGATATGAATTAGTACACACACATTTTGATAAATAGGGCAGTTATGTCGGTTTAATACTAAAGTAGTTTTTTGGTTCCTGTTTCCTCTTAAAGAAGGGTAAAAAGAATACTTTCCTGGTACCGGGAGCCCTTCTGTTATACTTCAAGAAGATTTAAAATGAACATTGGGGGCTGGAGCTGGGGCTGGGGCTCATGTGGTAGAGTGCTCACCTAGCATGCGTGAGGCACTGGATTCGATTATCAGCACCACATAAAAAAATAAAACAAAGGTATTGTGTCCACCTATAAATATATATAAATATATTTTTAAAAAACTGAAAAAAGAACAACATTAGGCTTTTTCAGAAACTTATTCATACAGAAGTACTTAACAATAAAAAAACACTATTAATATAGTGAAACTGTGAAGCAAAAACACATTTTTAAAGGTTGTTATTTGGAGAAGTGTTCCCTGCTTCATATTTAACTATGTAAGATTAATATTTAAGATTAAAAGTGTTATTATTTTACCAAGCTTTTTCGGGGGGGGGGTGCATTGTAACAACAATAGTGAGATTCATTATGCCACATTTGTACATGTACGTAACATAATTTGATCAGTCTTATTCCCCAGTAGCTCCCCTTTCACCCTCCTCTTCTCCTCTGACTCCCTTCCTCTACTGGTCTGCCTTCTATTATTTTTTTAATTAGTACATTATAATTGTATGTAAAAGTGAGATTCATTGTGTTATATATGTACATGAACAGAGCATAATTGATTAGATTTCATTCCCCAGTACTTCTCTATGGCCTCCCTTTCTCTCTCCATCTTGATGCCTTTCTTCTACTGGTCTTCTTTCTGTTTTCATGAGATTCCTTCCCCCCTGCCCCCTCTCCTCCTGTCTCTCTAGCTTCCACAAATGAGAGAAAATTTAATAAACTGAACAAAAGTTTTATTTTCTATTACCAAATACTACCAATTTAATATTAATAAAGGTGTAATCATGTACTTACAAAGCTTTGGGGGGGGAGTGGGGGATGCTGGGGATCAAACCCAGAGCCTTGTATATGCAAGGCAAGTATTCCACAACTGAGCTACATTCCCAGCCACTACAAAACATTTTTAATGAATCAAGTTATTTCTCTCACAAGGACTTGAAATTTTCACTTGAGGATCAAAAACAGAGAAATATTCAACTAAACCTACTTTTGGAAGAGCAGAGACAACTACTAAATGAATCACAGCAGAAAACAGAATCACAGAGAATGCTATATGATGCCCAATTATCAGAAGTACAAGGCCGAAACTTGGAGCTTCAAGTACTTCTTGAGTCTGAAAAAATTCGAATTCAAGAAATGAGTAGTATTTTAGATAGGGAATGGCAGTTCCATGCACAGCTACACAGCAGTGACAGTAGTGGGCAGCTTCGGTCATCATTACCCTCAGATGACCTACTTATAGAGCTACAGAAACAGCTGGAGGAAAAACACCATCGTATAGTAGAGTTGTTAAATGAAACTGAAAAATACAAACTGGATTCTTTGCAAATGAGACAGCAAATGGAAAAAGATAGACAGGTTCACAGGAAGACGTTGCAGACAGAACAGGAAGCCAATACTGAGGGGCAGAAAAAAATGCATGAGCTCCAGTCCAAAGTTGAAGATCTTCAGCGCCAGCTGGAGGAGAAGAGGCAACAAGTTTATAAGTTAGACCTTGAAGGAAAGCGATTGCAGGGAATTATGCTGGAATTCCAGACGCAAGAACTAGAACGAGAAGAAAAACGAAGTAGACGAATTCTATATCAGAATCTTAATGAGTTAAATTGACACTTTGTTTCTTTTTAAATATATTTTAAGTTATTTGAGCAAGTTACTTGCCCTTTGAGCAAAAACTTTTGATATTGATTAAAGTATTTAAATAGTTAAGTGAAAATTATTCAAAATTAATTCTATAAACCTTATTTGGAATATAAACAATAATTGTGCTCCCTCTTAAGAAAGAATATGAAACACTATATGTTTATAATTATTGTTTTATTTTATCCAAAATCACCAGCCAACCACCTGGAGCTTAACTAATGATCGAACAAGGAATTGGATTCTTCAACAGAAAATAGAAGGAGAGACAAAAGAATCAAATTACCCTGAAATGAATGGAGGAGAAATTGGTTATAACCATGAATTAGAAATGCTCAGACAAAAGCTTCAACTTGTGGCTTCAAAACTGCACCATCTAGCCCAGAAAGCCTCTAATAGGTTAGACTTTTCTGCCTTATCTTCAGAAATGGCATTCTTTCTTAGACAGGCTAGGTAGACTCTGTCCCTTATGAATAGGTAGCCAAGAGTAGAGAATTAAAATTTTAAAGATGATGCATAATTACATTAGGAAACATCATTCTTTAAAAATAGCCCATATGTCTGAAAATACCTTAACACTTAACCCAGGAAAAGAGAACACTTAGCCTAAGGAACAAGTGATAAGCAAAGCAGTGTGTCCCCTAATCTGTGGTGTTTGTGTTAGTAACATCCCTGAGGAGGTCTGTATTGACTTTGTCTTTTCTTTGAAGACTACAGTTTGAAACAGCAGATGATGAAGCTTTCATTTGGGCACAGGAAACTATTGATGAAATTACTTTACAACTACAGAAATTAACTCACCAACCAGGTGAAGAGGTAAGAATTTAATTAAAACTCTGTAAAATATAAACAGCAAAGATTTAATAGAAATTATGAATCATGGGGCTGAAGTTGTGGCTCAGTTGTAGAGAGCTTGCCTAGCATATGTAAGACACTGGGTTTGATTCTCAGCACAGCATGTAAATGAATGAATAAAATAAAGATCCATCAACATCTTAAATATATATATATATATATATATATATATATATATATATATATATATATGAATCATTTGAAACTGGCAGTATATGCTATATAAGCATTTTGATCTTTTATTAAATTTTAAATATAACATTTGCCAAGTTACATTGGCCTCTTTTTAAGAGACCAGGCTCTTTGAAAGAGCAGTCTGAGATGTACACTCACCACTCCATAAAACCACCTGCAGAATCCTACCAGTGTCTTCACAAGTGACTAATCTGGTAAATCTCCTCACTCCCTTTCTTTCTTGACTTTGTAGAATTTGACATTTTCAGTGTCTTCCACCTTCTTGAACCCTTCTCTTTTCTTGCCTTTTATGTCAGTATTTTTTCATCTGCTTCTTTATCGGTTTCTTTCATACATTCCTCTTCTGTCATTTTTCATGTTTTTATCTATTCATGTTTATCATTCCCATAGCCTGAGTGCTCACTAGACTTACCAAGTGATAATATATTTTATATTGAGCACCTACTATATGCCATGTACTATACTAAGTCCTAGGGATACAATGAACAAATTTGACAGAAATCTTACCCTCATTGAAGATTATTGTCAAGTAGACAGTAGCTCCATTATAGACCTTTGACCTGGACTCCAAGTCCATTTAATTATTAACACCTTTTCTTTAAGAAGTATACCCCAGGGCTGGGGTTGTGGCTCAGTAGAGGAGCACTTGCCTAGTGCTGTGCAAGGCCCTGTGTTCAATCCTCAGCCCCACATAAAAATAATAAAACAAAGGTATTGTGTCCAACTACAACTAAAAAATAAATATTAAAAAAAGAAGAAATATACCCAATAGTGTCTTAGGAAATTCCCAGGCACATTCCAAATTGAACATCATCTTCCCTTTCTCCCTCATGCCCTAGACCCCCTTTCTGGTCATGGCATCACCCAGTATAAAACCCAAGTCACCATGCACTGTTTTCCTTCACCCTTGACCTGTACATCTAAGCAGTCACTAAGTTCTATGTCTTCTACCTCCTTAAATATCCATCCCATTTGCCCGGGGCTGGGGATGTGGCTCAAGGGGTAACACGCGCATGAAGCGCAGGGCACTGGGTTCAATCCTTAGCACCACATAAAAATAAAATAAAATAAAGATGTTGTGTCCACTGAAAACTAAAAAAATATTAAAAACTTCTCTCCCTCCCTCCCTTCCTCCTCCCCCCTCCCCCTCTACTCCTCCTCCTCCTCCTCCTTCTCTCTGTCTCTCTCTCTGTCTCTCTGTCTCTCTTTCTCTCTCTCTCTCTCTGGAGGAGTTTGCCTAACACTTGGATATTGTGTCTACCCTAATTTACTTTACTGTACACATAGCTACCAAAGGAACTTTGTGGCAAGCTCCTGATGAAAACCTTTCATGGCTCACAAAGACTCTCCATTGCCCTCATTTATGTCTGTTATTCATAAGTGAAGCAGCTTTTACTCTCTAGCCTTACCAAGCAATTTACAGCTCCCTAAAAGCAATATACTCTTGCATAAACCTTTGAGCTTTTATATGTGCCTTTCCTTCTGTTTACTAGATTTTTTTCTTGCTTGCTAAATTTCTATGATTTAACCAAGCAACAGTTTGTGAAATATGTTGCTTTCAGTGCCTCAACACACTTTCACATATATTTGTGCTTGTGTGATCTTACATCCATTTTATTTTTTCAGCCTACCTTAGTATTACCAGGTACTTCTGGGTGTTCATTGACTGAAAGACTACTCAGACAAAATACTGAACTGACAGGATATGTCAACCAACTGACTGAAGAAAAGAATAATTTGAGGAATGTGGTCGTGAAGATGGAAGAGCAGTTGAGGCGCTGTCAACAGACAGGAACTGGTGGAGATTATGTACGTCATTTTCAGAAGCAGTGCCAAGTTACAATTTCTGCTATCTAATTTTGATTGTAAAAGCATCAGGTCAGATGTGTAGGAGGATCTGTGGAAATTTTTATAGGGATGACTGTAATATTAATAGCTATTATTTTGTTGAGGGAGCTGTCTCTGTACCAGACTCTGAGAAAACTGACCTAAAGTCATAATCCAGTCTATGTCTATGAATGTCCAAAGACAGATACAGTATTGACTGTCAGCAGACATGTGTAGAGAAATGTTCAAATGTGAATCCTCACTGTTGTCTTCATTATTTACCACTTACTGTGTTTATGACTCAAGTGGAAGATGCTTTGAAATTATATATTTCAGTTTGATAAACCACTCTGGGAATTTAAATGTTTCCATTTTTTTTAAAACCTACAGAATAAATTGCTGGTTGTTTTCTATAATTACCCAGTATAAAAATAGGAAGAAACGGTAAGACAAGCATACAGTCAAATGGATGATAACATCTCTTCATGGCTTCCATAGGAAACCACTTCCCTTCTTTGTACTGGGTTATTTTTTTTCTTTATAATCTCCACTTCTCTAGTAAGGGCTCCACATTTGGACCCCCGTGTCCATCTCTTAAGTCTCTCAACATTTTTAGTGAAAGCTCTGCTAGATCTGATAAACCTTTTCTGTGGCTAGGCTTTCACCTTTTACTTTTAGGGGTAAAGCTAATCTACTCAGCAAAATGACCTTATACTTGGAGTTAGTAAATATTTTTTAATGCCAGCTGAGATTGACTTTGAGGATGAAAACTAAGACTAGATATCCATGATAGGGATACTTTTAATATCTTTAATTCAGCTTTTTCTTCAGAGATGTGTTCTTTATGTAAGTAGTTGGGCACAGTGGCACACACCTATAATGCTAGTAATTCAGAGACTGAGACAAGAGGATTACAAGTTTGAGGCCATCCTCAGCATCTTAGACCCTTCTCAAAACAAAATATAAAGGGCTAGGGACATGATTAAAGTGGTAGAGTGCCTCTGGGTTCAAGCCCTGGTACCACCAACAAGGGCAGGAAATTATGTAAGTAGGCTGTTGTTTCTTCAGTCTTCTAGGTTTTTATTCTGTGGTGATGCCAACCTTGAAGCCATTATTGCTTCTGAAAAAGAAATATGGAACAGAGAAAAATCAGCTCTTCAGAAAACCTTAAAAAAAACGGAAGCTGAGTTATATAAACTGAAAGCTGAACTGAGAAATGACACTTTACTTCAGAATCTGAACACTGATTCTGAAAATGTCTCATTAAAGGTAGGTGACATCTTCCTTCTAATGAGAGTCCTCCATTTTTGCCTTTTTTCATCTCTCTGCCCTTACACAAACAGACTAAAGAAATGTGGGTGGCGCTCAGGTTGTCTCTGGAGGCCATTCAGTGTGTTGTGATTACAAGGTCTCTAGCATTTCACAGAATGTTTGTGAATAGGCATGCCTCTTCTGGGAGGACTGGTAATAGGTTAAGCTCAATTAATTGTCACGGTGTCAACACCCAGAGCTGGTTGTCCTTCCGCCCACAGTTTCTATCTCAATAGACAAATAGTACTGTTGTCTTTTCAATTCCTCACAAACATACTGCTACCGTCAGTGTAAGAACATTGTGCCCTAAGATGGGAAGCCCTTGGAGTAGCCTCTCCAATGTGTAGAGATTAATATTGTAGTAAAACTACCTTAATCACTTAATGTAAAATCCAAAATAAAGAGAAAGAAAAGTATTGGGAATACTTATTCTGATTATGGAGTAAACACAAATTTATGACTCATACAGTAACAGAATAATTGGCTTATTTAAAAAACTAAATAGATGAGTGACCACAATAATAAAATAGCTCCATGAAATTTTAATTCTCAGATGAAAAGGATAGCTCTATACATAAGAAAACACAAATGATAATAGGAGGACAAAAATATTTACAATAATATCATGAACAGGAGCTAAAACTCAAACTAATACCATAACTATAAGGTTAGTATTTACACACCATTGACTACAAAGTGGAAAAGTTATAATGGTTAAAGTTACATTAACCTTCAACTTTGCTGATGAAGCTAAAAACAGTACCTGCCATCCTACAACTGCTTTTTTTTTTTTTAATCTAGGTAATAATCATCCCCTAGAGAACAATTTGAATTTGAACAATTTTTTTTATTGGTTGTTCACAACATTACAAAGCTCTTGTCATATCATATTTCATACATTAGAATCAAGTGGGTTATATATCCCATTTTTACCCCAAATACAGATTGCAGAATCACATCGGTTACACATCACATTTTTACATACTGCCATATTAGTGACTGTTGTATTCTGCTACCTTTCCTAACCTCTACTATCCCCCTTCCCCTCCCCTCCCATCTTCTCTCTCTACCCCATCTACTGTAATTCATTTCCCTCCATGTTTGTTATCCCATTCCCCCCATAACCTCTTATATGTAATTTTGTATAACAATGAGGGGCTTCCTCCATTTCCATGTGATTTCCCTTTTTTTCTCCCTTTCCCTCCCACCTCATGACTCTGTTTAATGTTAATCTTTTCTTCCTGCTCTTCCTCCCTGTTCTGTTCTTAGTTGCTCTCATTATATCAAAGAAGACATTTGGTATTTGTTTTTTAGGGATTGGCTAGCTTCACTAAGCATAATCTGCTCTAGTGCCATCCATTTCCCTGCAAATTCCGTGATTTTGTCATTTTTTAGTGCTGCGTAATACTCCATGGTGTATAAATGCCACATTTTTTTAATCCATTCATCTAGTGAAGGGCATCTGGGTTGATTCCACAGTCTAGCAATTGTGAATTGTGCTGCTATGAACATCGATGTGGCAGTATCCCTGTAGTGTGCTCTTTTAAGGTCTTCAGGAAATAGTCCGAGAAGGGCAATAGCTGGGTCAAATGGTGGTTCCGTTCCCAGCTTTCCCAGGAATCTCCATACTGCTTTCCAAATTGGCCGCAACCGTTTGCAGTCCCACCAGCAGTGTACAAGAGTACCCTTTTCCCCACATCCTCGCCAGCACTCATTGTTGTTTGACTTCATCATGGCTGCCAATCTTACTGGGGTGAGGTGGTATCTTAGGGTGGTTTTGATTTGCATTTCCTTGACTGCTAGAGATGGTGAGCATTTTTTCATGTACTTGTTGATTGATTGTATGTCCTCCTCTGTGAAGTGTTTGTTCATGTCCTTGGCCCATTTGTTGATTGGGTTATTTGTTTTCTTATTGTCTAATTTTTTGAGTTCTTTGTATACTCTGGATATTAGGGCTCTATCTGAAGTGTGAGGAGTAAAAATTTGTTCCCAGGATGTAGGCTCCCTATTTACCTCTCTTATTGTTTCTCTTGCTGAGAAAAAACTTTTCAGTTTAAGAAAGTCCCATTTGTTGATTCTTGTTGTTAACTCTTGTGCTATGGGTGTCCTATTAAGGAATTTTGAGCCCGACCCCACAATCTGTAGATCGGAGCCTACTTTTTCTTCTATCACACGGAGAGTCTCTGATTTGATATCTAGCTCCTTGATCCACTTTGAGTTGACTTTTGTGCATGGCGAGAGGAGGGGATTCAGTTTCATTTTGTTGCATATGGATTTCCAGTTTTCCCAACACCATTTGTTGAAGATGCTATCCTTTCTCCATTGCATGTTTTTAGCTCCTTTATCAAATATAAGATAGTTGTAGCTTTGTGGATTAGTCTCTGTGTCCTCTATTCTGTACCATTGGTCCACCCGCCTGTTCTCGTACCAGTACCATGCTGTTTTTATTACTATTGCTCTGTAATATAGTTTGAAATCTGGTATCGCTATACCACCTGATTCACACTTCCTGCTTAGAATTGTTTTTGCTATTCTGGGTCTTTTATTTTTCCATATGAATTTCACGATTGCTTTATCTATTTCTACAAGAAATGCCATTGGGATTTTGATTGGCATTGCATTAAACCTATAGAGAACTTTTGGTAATATCGCCATTTTGATGATGTTAGTTCTGCCTATCCATGAACAAGGTATATTTTTCCATCTTCTAAGATCCTCTTCTATTTCTCTCTTTAGGGTTCTGTAGTTTTCATTGTATAGGTCTTTCACCTCTTTTGTTAGGTTGATTCCCAAGTATTTTATTTTTTTGAGGATATTGTGAATGGAGTGTTTTTCCTCATTTCCGTTTCAGAAGTTTTGTCGCTGATATACAGAAATGCCTTTGATTTATGTGTGTTGATTTTATATCCTGCCACTTTGCTGAATTCATTTATTAGTTCTAGTAGTTTTTTTGTAGACCCTTTTGGGTCTTCTAGGTATAGAATCATGTCATCCGCAAATAGTGATAATTTAAGTTCTTCTTTTCCTATTTTTATGCCTTTAATTTCTTTCGTCTGTCTAATTGCTCTGGCCAGTGTTTCGAGAACTATATTGAATAGAAGTGGTGATAGGGGGCATCCCTGTCTTGTTCCAGATTTTAGAGGGAATGCCTTCAATTTTTCTCCATTCAGAATGATGCTATCCTGAGGCTTAGCATAGATAGCTTTTACAATGTTGAGGTAAGTTCCTGTTATCATCCCTAGTTTTTCTAATGTTTTGAACATAAAGGGATGCTGTACTTTGTCAAATGCTTTTTCTGCGTCTATCGAGATGATCATATGGTTCTTATGTTTAAGTCTAATGATGTGGTGAATAACATTTATTGATTTCCATATATTGAACCATCCTTGCATCCCAGGGATGAATCCTACTTGATCATGGTGCACAATTTTTTTTTTGATGTGCCTTTGTATCCGATTCGCCAGAATTTTATTGAGGATTTTTGCATCTAGGTTCATCAGAGATATTGGTCTGTAGTTTTCTTTCTTTGAGGTGTCTTTGGTTTCGGAATCAGGGTGATGTTGGCCTCATAGAATGAATTTGGCAGAGCTCCCTCTTTTTCTATTTCCTGAAATAACTTGAAAAGTATTGGTATTAATTCTTCTTTAAAGGTTTTGTAAAACTCTGCTGTATACCCATCTGGTCCTGGGCTTTTCTTGGTTGGAAGTCTTTTGATTGCTTCTTCTATTTCATCTATTGATATTGGTCTGTTTAAGTTGTGAGTATCCTCCTGACTCAGTCTGGGCAAATCATATGACTTAAGGAATTTATCGATGTCTTCACTATCTTCTATTTTATTGGAAGATAGGTTTTCAAAATAATTTCTAATTGTCTTCTGTATTTCTGAAGTGTCTGTTGTAATATTGCCTTTTTCATCCTGTATGTTAGTAATTTGAGTTCTCTCTCTTCTTCTCTTCATTAGCATGGCTAGGGGTCTGTCGTTCTTATTTATTTTTTCAAAGAACCAACTTATAGTTTTGTTAATTTTTTCAATAGTTTCTTTTGTTTCAATTTCATTGATTTCTGCTCTGATTTTAATTAATTCTTGCCTTCTGCTACATTTGCTGTTGTTTTGCTCTTCCTTTTCTAGGGCTTTGAGATGAAGTGTGAGCTCATTTATTTGTTGGTTTTTCCTTTTTTTGAGGAATGACCTCCAGGCGATGAATTTCCCTCTTAAAACTGCTTCCATTGTGTCCCATAGATTCCGATATGTTGTGTCTGTATTTTCATTTATCTCTAAGAATTTTTTGATTTCCTCCTTTATGTCTTCTGTAACCCATTGATCATTCAGTAACGTATTGTTCATTGTCCATGTGATGTAGGATTTTTCCTTCCTTCTTTTATCATTGATTTCCAGTTTCATTCCATTATGATCTGATAAAGTGCATGGTATTATCTCTGCCCCTTTATATTTACTGAGGGTTGCCCTATGGCATAATATATGATCTATTTTTGAGAAGGTTCCATGTGCTGCTGAGAAAAAAGTATATCCACTTGATGATGGTTGATATATTCTATATATGTCAGTTAAGTCTAGGTTATTGATTGTGATATTGAGGTCAATAGTTTCTTTATTCAACTTTTGTTTGGAGAATCTGTCCAATAGTGAGAGAGGTGTGTTGAAGTCACCCATAATTATTGTGTTGTGGTCTATATGATTCTTGAACTTGAGGAGAGTTTGTTTTATGAACGTCGCAGCGTCATTATTTGGTGCATAAATATTGATAATTGTTATGTCTTCTTGGTGACTGGTTCCTTTTAACAGTATATAATGTCCTTCCTTATCCCTTTTGATTAACTTAGTCTTGAAGTTGATTTTATTCGATATGAGAATGGCCACCCCTGCTTGCTTACGAGGACCGTGTGCGTGGTATATTTTTTCCCAACCTTTTACCTTGAGCCTGTGTATGTCTTTTCCAATCAGATTGTCTCCTGGAGGCAGCATATTGTTGGATTTGTTTTTTTAATCCATGTTACCAGCCTATGTCGCTTTATTGGAGAGTTTAAGCCATTAACGTTTAGAGTTACTATTGATATATGGTTTGTACTTCCATCCATGTTTGATTATTTATCCTTTTTTTAAAAAAAAATTTAGTTTGTTTCTCCATGATTATCTTTCCCCCCGTCCTCCGTCTTTACCGAGGCACTTCCCGCTGATGGTTTTGGTTATTGTTTTTCATTTCTTCCTCGCGTAGAGTTTTGCTCAAGACGCTTTGCAATGCTGGTTTTCTGGCTACAAATTCTTTTAGCTTTTGTTTATCATGAAAGATTTTATTTTGGTGTAATATCTGAAGCTTAATTTTGCTGGATACAGAATTCTTGGTTGGCATCCATTGTCTTTCAGTGTTTGAAATACGTTGTTCCAGGATCTTCTCGCTTTCAGCATCTGTGATGAAAAATCCGTTGTTAACCTTACTGGTTTACCCCTAAATGTAATCTGCCTTTTTTCTCTTGTAGCTTTTAATATTTTCTCTTTGTTCTGTATATTGGATATCTTCATAACAATGTGTCTTGGCGTTGGTCTACTGTGATTTTGTGTGCTCGGTGTCCTGTATGCATCTACAATTTGTATATCTGTTTCCTTTTTTATTTCTGGAAAGTTTTCTGTAATTATTTTATTCATCAAGTTACTCATTCCCTTGGCATGAATCTCTGTGCCTTCCTCTATCCCGATGACTCGTAAGTTTGGGTTTTTTAAGTTATCCCAAATCTCTTGGATGTTTTTCTTGTGATTTTTTTACCAGCCTATCTGAGTTGGCTAGACTCTTTTCAAGATGATATATTTTGTCTTTATTATCTGACGTTCTGGCTTCTACTTGCTCCACTCTGTTAGTGATACTCTCGATTGAGTTTTTAATTTTGTTTATCATTTCCTTCATTTCTAGAATTATTGTTTGATTTTTTTTATAATCTCTATCTCCTGATAAAGATGCTTAACTTCTTCTTTTATCTGTTTATGTAATTCATTTTCAATGTGATCTTTAAGGTTCCTTTCCATCTGTCTAAGGTGTTCCTTGAGTTCTTTATATGGCCATTTTTCTGATGACTCCAGGTCCTCCTGAATATTTAGGCTGTCCTTCATTGTTTGTACTCTTTTTCTTCCTTGCTTTTTTATGCTCATGATACTTCTTGTTCTGTTTGACTGCTGAGTTACTGTTTACTCTTATAAATTTATTTGATGCTTGGGAGGAGAGGTATTAGAAGGGAAGGGAAGAAGTCACTAAAGAGAGTGAGTGTAGGCAGGTAGAATTCAAGAAAGGGGGAATAAGAAAATTGAAAAGAAATGAAAAGACAAAAGAAAAAAGTGAAAAGAAAGAAAGAAAAAATAAAAAAATAAAAATTTAAAACCAAAAAAAAATTATAATGATAATAAACAAATGGAAATTAAAGTTTAAAAAATAATAGTAATAATAATAAAATAAAAAGAATTTAAAAAATTGAAACCATTAATAAGAAAGTTGAAGAGCAACAACAACATCAACAACAAAAAGTGAAAATAAAATTTAAAAAAAATACCAATAATAATAATTTAAAAATAATAATAATAATAATATTAAATGCAGTCATAGAGCTCAATTAACTTCTCTTCCAGTAGGTGGGAACTGGGCCAGGCTTCTCTTCTTGATGGATGGGAAGAAATCACTGTTCCTCAGCTCTTCTTCCCAGACTGTGCGGGTCTCCAATCCTGAGTGCCTAGGGCCTTCTCTTGTGGTTCCTCAAGCCAGGCCCCACTCACCTGTGAAGCTCGCCACAATACTGGCTACACGCCGGGTCTGCTGCTCCTGGGAGCCCTGTTTCCATGGATGCCTGGGCACACCCTTTCTGTTTGCCTTCCTCAGACCCTAAGTTTGTAGGGCTTGGGGCTGAGGACCCCCAGCAAATTTGTTTGCCCTCAGGTAGCAACTCCCCTGGTAGCTGGTGCAAGGGACCTCTGTTGTCAGCAGAGGGATACCCTGGGTCTGACTATCCTGCTCAGTTGGCTTTTACCTCTGTGAGTTCAGGTGGGCCGACTAGTTATTTCAGTGGGATCATTAGTGCTGAGTCACTAGAAGCAGGCGAACCAGAACTAGAATGCAGCCCAATCTGGGCTCGGTGTGTTCTGAGAGGGGCAGACTGTTCGCCCGGGATCCCCTTCAGCTCAACAGTGCCTAGTGGTCCTGAGCGAACAGTATTTTGACAGTTTACTTCTCCCTATGCTCGCGCAGCTGAAGGGGTTAGAGACTTGATCTCTCCGCGTCCGCCGCGATGTTGGATCACTTAGATTTTAAATTGTCACTCATCTTATCAGCTGTTGCATTTAACTCGGCAGCTCACTCGCACGGTGAAGAGTCTGCTCTATGGTGCTCTGCGGGAGGTGGCGGCGGCGGCGCGGTGGCGGCTCAGCTGTGGCCTTCGGGACACCTGGGGAGGGTGTGCGGGCTGGGGGAGGGGAGGCAGCGCCTCGGGGCCGCGCGGGCCGGTACCGGACACGCAGGAGTGCGGGCGGGGTGGGGGAAAGAAATTGAGATCTAGATTTAGGGACTGAGCGTGGGAGGAGAGACAGCTGGGGAGAAGCAAAGCGGAAAGGCGGAGAGGAGAAGGAGAAGGGGCCGAGGGAGCCGGCCAGCTCGGGCTGTAGCCTTACTGCTCGCGCTGAAGTCATGGTGGACTCACTCCACCTTGGCTGGAGTCGTGGCGGATTCACTCCACCTAGGCCCCTTTCTTGACACGGTGCTGGGTCTTTATTGACAGATCTCCTTTAATGATCTTTACCTCATCTTTTCAGACGTGGCGGCGTGGAGCACGGAGCGGCTTACTCACTTCCCGCCGCCATCTTCCCCTCTCAATATCTGAATGACTTCTTAATAATGACTTTATGTTCTTCCCTTCTTTAAATGTAGAGGACTTATGGTAAATACTTGAGGGCAGAAAGTTTTCGAAAAGCTCTCATTTATCAGAAGAAATACCTGCTGCAATTATTGGGCAAATTCCAAGAATGTGAGAATGCCACCATAACGCTGCTTGCCCGGATGGGGGGTCAGCCAGCCTTCACCAATCTGGAGTTCATCAGCTGCCCAAAGGGCTTATCCAGATTTCGTTCAGCTGTCAGAGTGTCCATTGCAATTTCACGGTAAAGTTTTTGAAAGAAAATTGATTTTATTCAGAGACCCTCTAAAGGGATATTTGTCCTGTAATTCTAGCTACTCAGAAGGCTAAGGCAGGAGCATTGCAAGTTTGAGGCCAGTCTCAGCAACCTATTGAGACACTATGTCAAAATAAGAAGCAAAAGAGGTTGGGGATATGGCTCAGTGGTAGAGCAGTTCTGGATTTAATCTCCAGTACCATAGGGAGGAAAAAAAAAAGTTTGTATAGTATTTCTTTGCCATCCCTAAAATATAAATTTCTCTCTGGGTTTTCATCCTTTTAGCAAGGATTCTTTATTCTGTACTGTGTAAATATACCCTTTGGAAAGGGCCTGCTTAGGTACATGCAGCTGTGACTCAAGCTGGCATATCCAGTCCAATTGTCATTTTTTAATTTGAATAGACCCGTGAACTAGCTTATACATACACAGACATAAGAGAGATCATAAAAAGGAAAAGTTTTTTTTGAAAAATCACACCTCAGGCCGGCATACATCTGTCTTCCTTTCCTACTAAAATAATCTGTTTTTTACCCAACTCTGGAAAGCCCTGTTCTACCTCTGCATTCAAGTCCAAGGTTGGCCTTCAGGGATTCTGCTAGTGCTTTTGTCACTCTTTTCCTAGTAGTTACAAGCTAGGAACTTTGGCATTCATTCCATATGTGGTTGAAACTACCTTGTAGTCATGAACCACTACTGTCCTCTTAACTAGTAGATAAGATAATCAGGGGCTGGGGCTGAGGCTCAGTGGTAGGGCGCTTGGCTAGCATGTGTGAGGCACTGGGTTTGATCCCCAGCACCACATAAAAATAAAGGTTTGTGTCCATCTACAACTAAAAAAATAAAATAAATTTTAAAAAGATCACTCAGACACTTAGGCTTCTCCATGTGTACCCTCCTTTTTATTTCTCTGAAACTCAGCAGAGTCCCAAAGGAATTTTGTTTCTTAAAGTAGTTCTTGCCAGGTCACATTTGATGCTTCTTCAAAGGATTTTGCTCTTTTTTTTTCTTCTGAAAAATATGAGTTTTGCTTTTGTTTCTGTGTTTTTAAACTGGAAACTTGAGTTTCCTTAGTTCCAAATGTCAGTTCACAAATGAAAAAAATGGGACAAGGAGGGGTTATAAACCCAGTAGGGACAATTAGCCTGGTCTCTCTATTGCACCCATGCTGGCTCTCTAAAAACAGCTCAAGTCTGGCCTGTTTGTCTTCCACTGTGCCTGCCTCTTCTTCTTATTGTAGTCTCACACTCCAGTTTCTCCTTTCCCACTTCTCATTCCCAACGTCACCTTGTGTCTGGCAAACAAAGGGTAAGCACTGGCAGATACATTGATGGAAAAGATGTAATACCTGCCTAAAATCCAAAGACAGCTCACTTTCTGTTGGGGAAGGGCCATATACACAGAACTTAGGAGACACTCATGTGAAGTCTCAGGAGTTAGACAAGTCATTTTGATTAGAGGAATTTGGGGAGACTTATATTTTGACTCTCTTAAAATTGAGTCTTGAAACAGACTGGTTCCACAGTGTGCTCTCACCTTCAGAATTATGATCCTGACAGAGCCCTGGCACTCCAGAAAGCTCTCTAAGCCAAGATGGGCCATGCAGCAAACCTAATGCAGCTATATGATGACATTAATACCCCCATTCATTTAAAGCCAGCATTGTTTTTTGTTCCTGGTCACATGGCCTCACCCATCCTCCAGCTTTCCCAGCTCCCTCTTATGGGTCCTTTTATTCTTTTATCCTCTCATCTACCTTTCATCCACTGTTCTGTTTCCTGCAGCTACTTTCTTTCTGTGTATTTTTTGCCCTCCATCTCTTCCTGTCTCATTAATCCGTAAAGCTAGAACCTGATTCTGGCAACACCAAAGACCTCTGCTTCCCCTTGAAAATGAGGTGAGGGGAGCTTACAACTGTGTTCTTCTGTTCCAGTTAATTTTTCCATCAACCCAAGTGCATGTACATAGTTTTGGATTAGGAAATTGTGATTATGTTGAAATCTGATCTTGTGTTCATATTTAAATGATTTTTGTAGACGGTATATTTTATGATCTTTATAGATATGCTGTGATGTCTTATCTTGGAATCTTTTTTTTAGAATGAAAATTTTGGTTCAACGGTGGCAGCAAGTCACAGGTTCTGGTTCCACCAATGTTAACAGGGATGGCTTTGAACTGAATCCAGGTAAAGTCAAAATAGCATTTTTCTACATTTACAGCCCTCTAAAATTATTGAAAATGTAATATCTTCCAAATAGCAAATTCTGGAGCCAGTGTTTTCCAAAGATAAAGGACCTTATTACTAACAAGGCTAGGGACTTCATTGTTTTAAAGAGAATAAGAATTGCTGATTTTTGTGGGCGCTGGTCTACACTAAGCCCTGCTTTTTTCATATATTCTGCCAATTTGATGTAATCACAATTACTATTATTCTCACTTTACAGATGAACAATTGAGCACTGGAAAACACATGGTATTTGTCCCAGATTACCCAGTAGTGCTGCCCAGTAGGGGCACTTAAGGCTCTGGGTTCAAGAGAGAATAGCTATTAGTCATGTAAAACGGTTATGGTTTGAAGTTTTCATGATCTAATAACACTCGAATCATTTGAGTTTACTACTACATTGTATAAAAATAAGAACAGTTAAAATTCCTTCTCTCTACACCTAGAATGAAGTAGAAAGAACATTAGAGCTTGAACATTTGGGATATAAGGATGAGGTCAAAAGCGGGAGAGCACAGAGTACAGAGAAAAGGGAAATTTCCATGAAAGTATTTTGAAATATAAATGCTTGCACTGAGAAATTTTTATCTGTGTCATACCAAAAATTAGCAAATCTTGATTGCATTTTTTTTCCTATAAAAGGAGAGTGGAGTCATAAAGGATCTGGTTACATTAGTCTAATTTTTCTTATCCACATTATCTTTTCCCCCAAATGATAACACATTCAGAAACCCTAAGATTGAGGTCTTTTAGAAATAAAATACTCCAATTCAGTAGTTTTTCTTTGAAGCATAGTTCAGATATCAGAAATACTCAATTTCAATAACAATATTGAAAGCTTAAGTTTTATCTGTACTGTTCTCTTCTTTAGCAAGAATAATTGAAAATTATTATTATAAGTAAGACAGCATGGTATAATACACTATATACACATGGTATAATACTGTTTTGTAGAAATGTTCAAGGGCTTGGTTTTTAGTTTTTGGTGTGTTTTGCTTTGTTTCTTAACATCTTGCATTACATTAAGGTGCTGAAAAGACTGACCCATTTTATCATTCTTCTGATGAACTAGAGCTAGATGGAGAACCAAGACATACAACATACCGCTCAAGATCAGATCTGGATTCTCCTAGGTGCCTTTTACCGTTTCAAAATAGGTAAGAATTAAATGTATTAATATTTAACAGAGAAAGATGGACACTGATAGGACTTTGGCAGGTGGACATCTTTAGTTGTAATTTATTTAACCTATGGCCCAGAATCAAAGCTAGGTTTTAAATTTGTAAATGGTTTCTAAGGTTAACAGAAACAGAGCTGATCAAATGTTGCTTACTATATGCCATAGTTAGACATTGGAAAAAGTGTTGATTAAAATTGATAAGTCCCTGGCCGTTAGAGAAAATGTTAGTCTGCATGACAGATGCATTTTTACATATCCAACATTTACTGACAAACTGACAGGGTTTATACTTGGCATTTTCATGAAGCCCTAGCTTCTTTGAATTTATTGAAGACCAATTTCTTTCCCATCCCAAACTTAGAAGCATTGGGGATATAGATCATATAATATGTACGTGGCCTGCCTTTCAGGGGTGGGGGAGGAGGCAGGTGTGTAATGTGATTGCATTGTTTCCGGGTAATTTGGTATATGTACATTGCTTTTAATCCTTAGGTCTCCAGGCACCCTAGCTGATTTATATCCTGGTTCCACAGCATGCTCTCACCTTCAGAATTATGATCCTGATAGAGCCCTGGCAGATTATATCACTCGGCTAGAGGCACTACAAAGAAGACTTGGAACTGTACAGACAGGTGCTTAAGTTTAACCACTTATTGGTAGTGCCATAGTGCTAGACCCACAGCTCTCCTCATTTTGAAACTCCTTAACCCTCATTGTTTAGAATAAAATCTACTTCACTTACCAAGTTAGGTAAAGCTTAAACTGTGTAACCAGCAGTGCAACTAACTTTAGAGTATTCAAGACATGATTTATCACCTCAAATCCTGCCCACCCCAAAATAATTCCCCTACTACCTCTTCATTCAGTAGATTGCTCATAGAAAATACATGATTGAAGACTAATGTGGGAAGGTGCTCTGAGGTAATGCATGGTAGAAAGTGGTGAGGCATACAGATACTGGTGAGGAAGAGGATTGATCACTTAGTACAACCATTATCCCTACTACTGCCTGGTGCTTTTAAGAGTGATCAAAAAAAAAATCCTAACAATGATCTTTTACTTTTCTTTCCTCAAAAACATACCTGAAGTGTCATACTTGATAACAGAAGTGGATTTTCTATTCATTATGAGAAAACTTCTTTACCCTGTCTTCCTTTAGTTCACTTCTGATCCAGAGATTTTGAATCATTTTAGTTTGAATTGTATTCAGTCTACTTTTACAGGTTTTTTTTAACTTTTATTAATGATTCTCTTTTCCTACTAGTCCCACAAACTGTGGACTAATATCAGATTGAGTTAGTAGTTATCTCTTCATTCATTCATTCAAAAAATTCATGTGTTTAACACAAGTAACTTGTAGTACTAGGAAACTCTCATTATTATAGTTGAAGTCTGTTTGTTGGTTAAAGGTTTGTTTTGTTTTAAGCGTCCAAATTTCAAAAGACCCAGAATCTGAAGACCAAAATATTTTTTAGGATATACTAAAAATATATAGAACTTCAACCTTTAGAACACTTTATATTAGCAGGAGTCTTGATTCCTTGCTTTAGAACCACTCTTGATGACTTATAAGTATAGTCAAAATCTCTCTAAAAATCAGTTGAACTATAAATAAGACATTTAAGGAAGAAAGGGCATTTTTTCTGATGGAGAGTTAAGAGTAATCTTTTTGTTATCTATATCAGCTAATTTATATAGAACAATCTAATTTAAAATCATGCAAAATGTCTTGTTTTTCTCTTACAGGTTCAACTACTACATTTCATTGTGGTATGAGAAGATAATACTTTAAAAACATCAAAAGTTGAAGTGATTTTAAACAAATTCTCTTTTGTAAATCAAAGATTCTTTTGTGCTTTTATATTGTGAATATTTAATGGGACCAAAACAAACACAGCTTATGATTGTATCAGATCTCTTGCACATGAAAACAAACTGGAATTTGTACATACAAGCATTGTGTATGTATTCATGCACAATAATCACTAAATTACATGTATATTTGCAGAATGTTAATTTAAATGATTAAATTATAAACCTTGTGTATTTATCAAATGGGTGAAAAGATTAAACTTTTGCCGATATGATACTGCTGAATGTGTAGCTTGCGGTGTCCTGCACTTTTCATTTAAGGCTACTAAAATTACATGTTTCTGCCTAATATATTTGCTACTGGTGATGAAGACAGAAGATATCACTTGTAGACACCTATTTTTGTATAATGGTAGAAGTTTTGAATTTTATGGGGTATTTTGTCAAAGCACTGAAAATAAAAATGACTTCACCATTTTCACCACACTGTATTTGAAACTTCTTCATTTTTAACTGAGCCATATAGTTCCTGGTGCATATCCTCATAAATTACTTATCTTAAATACGCAAGACCTTAGGATTCAAACAGAAAGTTGTCCTCATATAATTGTATATTAGGGTTTTCTATGAAGGTTTTCCCTCTGCCTTTCCATCAACTTATATCTAAGGATAATATTTCTTAAAAGCCATATTTATTCAATTACATTTGGTGTTACATGTATCTAACGGTATGTCTTTACAATCTGTGGCCCACTATGACACAAAAATCATTTAGCTCAAATAATCTAAATTTATTAATTAGATTTCAGCAGAATGAAACAGAATTCCTGCTGTCCAACACAATTCAGAGTGGGAAGCTGTCACAGATGTTGTTTCTTTATCTAGAGTGTTCCAATAACATGGCAACTCACTAAAACAGGAATTGTATTTGTTGCTGATGTCTGGAGGATTTTGATGTCCTATGATTTAGATCAACACAAATAAGCATAGTAACGAGTTGTACATTCTTGGAAGTTTCAATATTAGCAGCTGGGCTTCAGTATGAGGATTTCTAAACATAGCAAAAGTATCCTAAAACAGCTAGTGGAAGTGGAGGAGAGTTGTGGGTAAGAACCAGAAGCTAAAATGATTGCCATTCAGGACTATTTTGTTGTAGACACATGACAAAAGCAGATGGACATAAGGGGAGGGAGGGGAAAAAAGAGGAGGGAGCAAGAGGGATAGGAATGATGGTGGAATGAGTTAGACATCATTACCCTAAGTATATGTATAAGACATGAATGGTATGAAAATACTTTGTGTATAACCAGTGTCTTGAAAAAATGTGTTCTACATGCGTAATATAAAATGAATTGCATTCTGCCATCATGTATAACAAATCAGAATAAATTTTAAAAAATTAAAAAAAGAGCAGATGGACAAGTACTTAGCAACAGCAGTTCTCAATAGTCTGTAGTTTAAAAACTAAATCTGCAGTGCTCCCCTAGCATACATAAGGCCCTAGTTTCAAGCCATAACACCATAAAGCAAAACTGAAATCAAACTTCACTAACAGAGCAGCTTTGCCTAGGGTTCTTAACTTTTTTCTTTTTTAAGTTGTCAATGGACCTTTATTTTACATATTTATATGAGGTGCTAAGAATCAAACCCAGTGCCTCACACATGCTAGGCAAAGTGCTCTACCACTGAGCTCTACCCTGACCCACCAACTCATGCTTATTACATAGTTAATCCCAGCTCCTGACCACTGACAGGAGCACTGACATGGATCTCTTTAGCCGTCTGCCAAAGCTATCAATCCTGATTTTCAGAATGCTTTTAAAGACTATATATATATATATATATATATATATATATATATATATATATATATACAAACATATATATACATACATACATACATATGATTCCAAAGAAAACCAATTATACACAAATAATTACTAAACTTTTCAAGTTGTGATATAGTACATATTAAAACATTAAAGTGTACTATAAGCCACCTATAATCCCAGCTGCCCAGATCCACCCACACCAACCTACCCAGAATCCCTGCTCTCAGTGGTCCTGATTTACTCCTCCACAAGCAGGGCAGACACCACCAGAGTCTAGCCTTTGGTGCAGGACTTCCCCTTCCAACCAGCAGACTACCACAGGAGGTCAAGCTCAGCGGCCCAGACCCACCCATTCCAACTTAAGCAGGACCCAGATCCAGGATGTAGTAGCATTTATTGAGGACACCAGAAGGGTCTGGAAGCCCAACATCAAGGTGAGGTGAAGACATTCTGCACAGGTATGACAAAAATATAGAAAAGAAACTGTAACATCTCAGATCCACACTGCAAGAAAGGCAGACACATATAGACAACATAAAAAAACAAGGGAAGAAAGTGCCCCCAAACAAACCAGGATGCTATAATATCAGAACCCATAATATCAGTGAAGTTGATGAAATGTCAGAGAAGCAGTTCAGAGATTCATAATTAAAATAATCTTGGGTTGGGGATGTGGCTCAAGCAGTAGCACGCTCGCCTGGCATGCATGCGGCCCAGGTTTGATCCTCAGCACCACATACAAACAAAGATGTTGTGTCTGCCGAAAACTAAAAAATAAATATTAAGATATTCTCTCTCTCTCTCTCTCTCTCTCTCTCTCTCTCTCTCTCTCTCTCTCTCTCAAAAAAATAAATAAATAAATAAAATAATCTTTGAATTAAAGAATGACCTAAATGAGCAAATACAAGCAAAAATTGATCCTTCCAACAATGAGATAAGAGCAAATACAAGTAGCAAAATATTACTCCGAGAGAGAGACACTCTGGGGGGGGGGGAAACAGAAATCCTTCAAATGAAGGATACAATAAATCAAAAAACTCAATAGAAAGCATAACCAACAGACTAGATCACTTGGAAGAAACATCAGATAATGAAGACAAAGAATACAATCTAAAAAATAAAATTGATCACACAGTGAAGAAAGAAACCATGAATAGAATATCTAAGAATTATGGGACAGCATCAAAAGATCAAATCTAAGAGTCATTGGGATAAAGGAAGGGACAGAGTTTCAAGCCAAAGGAATGCACAATCTCTACAATGAGATAATATCAGAAAATTTCCCAATCATGAAAAACAAATTGGAAAACCAAATACAAGAGGTTACAGGACACCAAATGTACAAAATTACAACAGTTCTACACCAAGGCATACTATAATAAAAATGCCTAGCATACAGAATAAGGATAGAATCTTAAAAGCTGCAAGAGAGGGGAATCATATCACATATAGGGGGAGACCAACCCATATCAGCAGATTTTTCAACCCAGACCTCAAAGCCAGGAGATTGTACAACATACACCAAGCTCTGAAAGAAAATGGATGCCAACCAAGAATCTTATATCCAGGCAAACCTAAGCTTTAGATTTGATGATAAAATAAAAACCTTCCGTGATACACAAAAGTTAAAAGAATTTACAACTAGAAAACCTGCACTACAGAACATCCTCAGCAAAATATTCCAAGAACAGGAAATTAAAAACAATGATGAAAATTAGCAGAGGGAGGGATTACAGTAAAGGAAAATCTAATCAGAGGAGAAACCACAAGTCACATTAAATACTAAAAATAAACAAAAATGGCTGAGAATACAAATCATGTCTCAGTAATAACCCTGAATGTTACTGGCCTAAACTCAACAATCAAAAGACATAGACTGGCAGACTGGATTTAAAAAAAAAAGACCCAACAATATACTCTTGTGTCCAAGAGCCTTGTCTCAGAAAAAGACCGAAGGTGAAGGGTTGGGAAAATCATACCACTCACATGGACTGCAGAAACAAGAAGGGGTTTCCATCCTTATATCAAATAAAGTAGACTTCAAGCTAAAGTCAATCAAAAGGAATAAAGAAGGACACTACATACTGTTAAAACCATACACCAACAAGACTTAACAATTATAAATATATATGCCTCAAACAATGAAGACTCTACATTCATCAAACAAACTCTTCTCAAGTTCAAGAGTCAAATAGACCACAATGATAATTTTGGGTGACTCTAACATACCTCTTTCATCACTAGATATATCTTTCAAACAAAAGCTGAAAAAAGAAACTACAGAACTCAATAATACAATCAATAATTTAGACTTAACTCACATATATAGAATATTCCAACCTTCAATGAGAGAATATACTTTCTTCTCAGCAGCAGATGGATTCCTTCTCTGAAATAGACCATATACTATGCCATAAAGCAACTCTTAGCAAATATAAAAAAATAGAGATACTACTCTGCATTATATCAGATCATAATGGAATGAAATTAGAAATCAATGATAAAATAAGAAATGAAATCCACTCCAACACTTGGAGACTAAATAATATGCTACTGAATGAACAATGGGTTACAGAAGACATCAAGGAGGGGATTAAACAAATTTTAGAGGTTAATGAGAACACAAATACAACATATCAAAATCTCTGCGACACTAAGAAACCAGTTCTAATGGGAAAGTTCATTGCATGGAGTTCATTAAAAGAAGAAAAAGTCAACAGATAAATTACTTAACACTACATCTCAAAGCCCTAGAAAAAGAACAAATCAACACCAAAAGCAGCAGAAGACAGGAAATAATTAAAAGCAGAGATGAAATCAATGAAACTGAAACAAAAAACAATTGAACAAAACAACATACTAACCAAGAGAGAGAAAACTCAAATCACTAACATACATGATGAAAAAGGAAATATCACAACAGACACTACAAACATACAGAGGATAATTAGAAATTATTTTGAAAAGTTGTACTCCCATACAATAGAAAACATCGGAGGCATCTACAAATTTCTAGAGTGATAAAATTTGCCCAAATTGAATCAGGATGATATACACAATTTAAACAGATCAACTTCAAGTGACGAAATAGCAGACACCATCAAAAGTCTACCAACGAAGAAAAGCCCAGAACTGGATGGATTCAAAACCGAGTTCTACAAGACCTTTAAAGAAGAACTAATACCAATACTCTTCAATTTATTTCAAGAAATAGAAAAAGAAGCAGCACTTCCAAACTCATTCTATGAGGCCAATATCACTCTGATTCCAAAACCAGGCAAAGACACATCAAAGAAAGAAAACTACAGACTAATATCTCTAATGAACATAAATGCAAAAATTCTCAATAAAATTCTGGCAATTCTAATACAAAAACCTATCAAAAAGATCCTGCGTCATACTCAAGTGGGATTCACCCAGGGATACGAGGTTGGTTCAACATACAGAAATAAATAAATGTAATTCATCTCATCAATACACTTAAAGATAAGAAACATATGACCATCTCAATAGATGCAGAAAAAGCATTTGACAAAATACAGCACCCCTTTATGTTTAAAACACTAGAAAAACTAGGGATAACAGGAACATATCTCAACATCATAAAGGTTATCTATGCTAAGCTTCAGGCCAACATCATTTTGAATGGAGAAAAATTGAAGGCATTCCCTCTAAAAAACTGGGACAAGACAGGGATGCCCTCTTTCACCACTTCTATTTAACATAGTTCTTGAAACACTGGCCAGAGCAATTAGATGAAAGAAATTACAGGAATACACATAGGAAAAAAAGAACTCAAATTTGCACTATTTGCTGTTGATATGATTCTATACCTGGGAGACTCTAAAAGTTCTACCAGAAAACTTCTAGAACTAATAAATGAATTCAGCAAAGTAGCAGGATATAAAATCAACATCCATAAATCAAAAGCATTTCTGTATATCAGTGAAAATCCTCAGAGAGGGAAACGAGAAAAACTACCCCATTTTCAATAGCCTCAAAATAAAATACTTGGAAATCAACTTAAGAGGTGATTTCCAAGTATTTTATAATGAAATAAATATAATGAAAATTACAAAACCCTAAAGAAAGAAATCAAAGAAGACCTTAGAAAATTGAAAGATCTATCTTGCTCTTGGATAGGCAGAATTAATATTATCAAAATGACCATACTTCCAAAAGCACTATACAGATTTGATGCAATTCTGATCAAAATTCCAAAGACATTCCTCATAGAAATAGAAAAAGCAATCATGAAATTCATCTGGAAAACTAAGAGACCCAGAATAGCTAAAGCAATCCTTAGCAGGAAGAATGAAGCAGGTGGCATCACTATACCAGAACTTAAACTATACTACAGAGCAATAGTAACAAAAACAGCATAGTATTGGCACTAAAACAGACTGGTAGACCAATGGTAAAGAATAGAGGACACAGAGACTCACCCACAAAACTACAATTATCTTATGCTACACAAAAGTGCTAAGAAGATGCATTAGAGAAAAGATAGCCTCTTCAACAAATGGTGCTGGAAATCCATATGCAACAAAATGAAATTAAAATCCTATCTCTCACCATGCACAAAACTCAACTCAAAATGTATCAAAGACTTAGGAATGCAACCAGAACCCTGTGTCTAATAGAAGAAAAAAGTAGGCCCTAATCTCCATCATGTGGGATTAGGCCCCAACTTCCTTAATAAGACTCCTGTGGTGCATTTTTGGAAAAAGTATAGGATGCAATGACCAAAAAGACAATAAAGGATTAGATGGTAAGTGGTTATCAAATGAAACATTAGATTTGCACATGATTATTGCCCAAGTATTTAACTCATTAGCTAACTCATCAATTTGATTCATAGTATATGGAGTAATAATTTTATTGGGAGAAATTCCAAACACTCCCTTTGCTGCTTTTATTCCTTTGAGTATTAATTGTCCTACAGCCTCAGGATACCTAGTAAGAATAGTGTTAGGAGAATAAGATAAATGTATCCATAATAATGGACCTTCTTGCCAAAATACTCCTGTAGGAATACTTTTTGTTGGTAGTACAATAAATAATAAAGGCAAACTTATATCAATTCTATCCAAATGCATATTTTCCATATATGTTTCAATGATTTTTAATGCCTTTCTTGCTTCAGGCGTTAACATTCGGGGTGAATTTGGATCTGATGGACCTTTTAGGATATCAAATAAAGGTCCCAACTCTCCTGTTGGTATACCTAGATAAGGCCTTATCCAATTTATGAATCCTAATAACTTTTGAAAGTCATTAAGTGATTTGAGTTGATCTACTCGTATTTGAAGTTTTGGTGGATGGACCATGATTGAGGATAATAGAACTCCTAAATAATTAATTGGAAAATTTAATTGTACTTTATCTATTGCTATCTCTAGATTATAATTTTTTAATACGTTTGTAAGTGTGGCATAACATTCTAGCAATGTGTTTTTATCTTTGTGTGCTAATAATACATCATCCACATAGTGAAATATTTGTAGTTCAGGATTTTGATTTCTAAGTGGCTGGATTACTTTGTTAACATAAATTTGACACATAGTTGGGCTGTTAGCCATCCCTTGAGGGAGTACTTTCCATTCATATCTCTGATCAGGACCTTCATGATTCAATGCAGGGATAGTAAATGTAAAACGTGGACTATCCTCAGGATGAATTGGAATTGAAAAAAACAATCTTTAATATCTATAACTAAAACATATCAGGTTTTTGGCAAAGCAGACAATTGAGGAATCCCCGATTGAGCAGGTCCCATAATAACCATCTCATTATTAATGGCTCTTAAATCTTGCAATAATCTCCATTTACCAGATTTCTTTTTGATGACAAAAATGGGAGTATTATGGGGAGATACAGAAGGTTGTATATGTCCTTCCGCTAATTGTTGTTTGACCAGGTCATGTGCTGCTTGTATCTTTTCTTTAGACAGGGGCCACTGAGGAACCCATACTGGTCTTTCTGATTTCCAAGTAATTTTGATTGTCTCAGTGGCCCTTTCTGAAAATCCAACCCATGTCTGTCCATTACTTGATCTATTTGTACTGGTGCTGCTATACCTTGTTCTTGTTTTTCTAATCTTTTTCCTTTCCTAAAACCTTGTCTAGTCATAATAGTGGGTGCATTTTGGTTGATGTTATTTGTTAATGTCAAACCTAATTGATCTAGGACATCTCGTCCCCATAAATTTACGGGAAGATGATCCAATACATATGGCTGTATAGTTCCTTCACATCCTTGAGGATCCTTCCAATCTAATACCATTGCACTTCTATGGGGATTAGTTGCCACTCCTAGGCCTCAAAGCGTTTGAGTGGCTTGTTGTAATGGCCAATGTTTTGGCCATTCTTGATGAGAGATGATGCTAAGGTCTGCACCTGTATCCAGTAGCCCATTAAATTCATGTCCTTGAATATTTAGTTTTAGCATGGGGTGAGAATCTGAATTTAAAGACAGCATAGCCCAATCTACACCTGTGGAGCCTAATCCCTTGGAACCTCTTTCTACAGTATGACTGGAAAATTTATCATGTAGGCTGGGTATTATTAGTAACTGTGCTATTCTATCTCCTGGTGAAATTACTGATATATTTGTGGTTTTGGGCCCTGGAGCATTGGGCGCCCCTGTCCATTTTTTGGCAATGGAGCCCGATGCCTTTCTCCACGATATCTTGGATAAACACCTGGTCCTTGTTCATTTTTTGATAATGGAGTACCCTCTATGGTGGTTTGAGAACGGCATTCATTAGCCCAATGTCTCCCTCTATGGCATCATGGGCAAATACCAAGTATTCTACTCCTTGATACCTAGTTTTGTTAAACCCTCCTCCTATGGGGCAATTCCTTTTAAAATGTCCTGTTTGTTCACAATTGTAGCATGTTCTTGGCCTGGCATCTAAAGCCTGTTTTACTGCAGCTGCCATGATTTGCCCTTGATCATTAATGTCTCTGGCATCTAAAGCCTGTTTTACTGCAGCTGCCACAACTTGCCCTTGTTCATTAATGTCTCTGGCATCTAAAACCTGTTGTACTGCAGCTGCCACAACTTGCCCTTGTTCATTAATGTCTCTACATAATTTAATATATGTGTTTAAATCTTCATGTTTTCATGAAAAACCTTCAGAGCCCAACTGCCACCACCGGCTTCCCACAAGCCTCTCCCTCCCACACTCCTCCTGCTCTTGAGGCCGACTGGCTGGGTCGTGTGAGCGGAGCCAAAAAAGTCCCCCAATGAGCAGCTTCGTAGTCTGAAAGGGCGGGGAAACAGCCCAATGAGCATCACCGCAGAGGAGCCAATCAGCTAGAAGTTGGGGCCGCTGTGAGCCAATCATCAGCTAGCAGCTGGAAGTTTGCTGGGGCCCCTTCAGCTGTGGCTCTCAACAAACTCTAGATAGGGCAGAGAGGTTGGAGGGGAAGGGAGCGGGCATGGGGCTATAAATGATGGTGGAATGTGATGATCATTATTATCCAAAGTACAGGTATGAAGACACGAATTGGTGTGAATATAATTTGTATACAACCAGAGATATGAAAAATTGTGTTCTATGTGTAATAAGAATCATAATGCATTCTGCTGTCATACATACATAAAAAAATAAACTAAGTTTTTTTTTTAATTTTAAGTTGTCAATGGACCTTTATTTTACTTACTTATATGTGGTGCTGAGAAATCAAACCCAGTACCTCACACATGCTAGGCAAGCGTTCTACCACTGAGTTACAACCCCAGTCCCTTGCCATGGATCTCTTTAGCCGTCTAGTGAAGCTATCCATCCTTTTCAGAATGCTTTTAAAGACAATATAAATATATCATTTATACATATGATTGTGAAGAAAACCAATTATACACAAATAATTACTAAACTAAGTAATTATTCAAATTGTGATATAGTATATATTAAAACATTAAATTACTGTAAACCACCTGTAATCCCAGCCACTTGGAAGGATGAGGCAGGAAGATCACAACTTCAAAGCCAGCCTCAGCAACTTAGCAAAACCCTGTATCTAAATAAAATATGAAAAAGGACTGGGGATGTGGTTAAGCACCCCTGGGTTCAAGCCCTGGTACAAAGAAAAAAAGGCATTAATGGAATCTACCAGTGGGCCTAATTATGATAATCTTCAAATTAGTGTTGAGACTTAAGATTCCTCAAGAGATCTGAAGGATGTGTAATTTGATATGAAAATATCTGATTTCTATTGACAAATGTATAGATTACTGCTAATATGCAACTACCTTATTGCCTAAATTTAACAAATGGAAAATACTAAATTGCAGTTCGAAATTGGTGCAAATAAGGATACAATTTCCCCCCTCCAGGTTCCTTGATTTCCTGATTTCTAACTCATTGAAATACACACAATTCATGAACACAGACTGTATTTTTCTCAAGGAGAATTTTAATGTGTAAAACTTTTTAACAGCAGAGATTTGTTCTAAACAATTAGAATTTAACACAAGTCTTCCAGCCTCTTAAACAGAACTGTAATATACATAAGGGAAAATATTTTGGCTTCATCTAGTACAAGCAAATTATGTGATCAAATTACAGGTATCTCATTATAATTAGGCCCCCAGTTATAATTTGAGTTAGGTTTATTACTGAACATAGGGCTTCATAGAATATGACCAATAATACCAAGAACCTGCTTCATATTACCTTATCTTAAAGCCACAGTTCCCTGATCTCATATCCTGTACTTTTGAAAAGTTTATTTACTTGAATGAATGGAACTAGTAATAGAAACATCCATAAATAGATTTTGGAGGAGGCAGGGAATAACACTGAGCCAAAGAAGAAAACGAAAATTATATTTCCTACAGACTTGATTTTGGACTTGCACATAGATGTGACCTTGTGGAACAGGACACCTATTTATCAGATGGAGACGTAAGTAATATTTAGTATATGAAGACACATGGGTAGTCTTTTTTAGTATTTATTATTTTTCAGAAATGATTACCAAAGCATGGTCCTACATCTCTCTCAACTTCCAATAGTGCTTCCAGTTCAAACTTAAAAAGGATGTATTTTTCTATAACTTATCTCTATCACTGCTCAATATCATCATACCAAAACTTATTAATAATATTCTCTTTTATCCCAGGCTATAACTGTGAGTTTATTCCCTACTTTTCCATCCTTACACACAAAAACTTGCCAGATAAATGAATAACTAAGACTTTCCAAATATTTCCCTGGGCTTTCTTTGTCTTGTATAATTAGTCCCAGATTTGAAATTCCTGACCTTATTTGTCTATAGCTTTTAAAATTAGTACCTGGAAATTGTACTATTTTGGAGTCTGCTAGTTACATAGATCCCCCAAAACAATTATTTTTACTAATAAACTTTGGCTTCCTCAAAGCACATGTAGTAAGTATCAAAACTATTATAAAATGTTTCAAATGCCATTAGATTTGATAGAATCATTCAGTTAATAAAATATTAAAATCATAAATTAAACTGGCTTTTAGAATTACACAAACAGTATACTATGAGAGCTGTTTTGTAAACTTCATTTTCTTCAAATGTTTTCGCAGTTACAATAATATATCACGTTAGTTCCTTGCAGCTTTTTTCATTTTGATCTTCGTTTGTAACGAATAACTGGGTTTTCAGCCATATGAATCATAGTTGTATAATTCACAGTGGGAAAATATCCATTAATGAGATCAAATTCATATAGACGAAGCATAGTGGACCAAATCGTCTTGATTTGAACATAAGCGAAATTTTCCCCAATACAACGATGGCGTCCTATTTAAAAAAATTTTTTTTCATCAGAATCAATGCAAATTTTTCCTCATCTCTTTTAGCCTAAAGTGATATTTGTTTACATACATTTTAGATCAGCAGCAAATATACAGACAGTATAATTAAAAAATGAATCTTAACTTCACATAAACTAAGAATATAAACAGTTTATTTAGAATTACAGAATATTTTCAATGTTTTTAGGAAAATGGTTCTTGGTAATTATGAAGACCTTTCCAATGACTTTTTTTTTTTGAGATTTAACATCTTGGTTAAGCAAAGGTTTGAATCATAAAACATCTCATAGATAATACAATATAGTTTCAGTGACATAATTAAGACCAATTATTAAGAGAATATTGATTTAATATAAGGTTCTAAAAATGACAGCTGGCTGAAAATGAAATAAGCTGCCGTTTATATAGCTGAACAACCTACTTCCTGAAGAGGATGCTAGATAATTACCAGTTTAGAAATTATTCCTCTCCTGGGGCAGAATTTGGGCTACACAACTAATGCATTTTCCAATTATTAACAATCAGATTATTCTTTTATGTTATGTTATATACTGCATTATTCAAGTTATTTATTAAATAAAGCTAAGATCAGAAGTTCCCAGCAAATTTTAGGCTATTTTTATATGATGAAAAAGTCATATGGCACTTAAAATGATCTCTCTGGAAAGACCAAATAAGAAGCCATATAATACAGTTTAACTTATACCAAGTACCAATGGATGGAGAAAAGATTGGAGGAATAAGAATCTGTCTGATTTGTTCTAGAATCTTATGAAAATTATGTTTTCAAATCTATGCTCAAATTTCTTAACTTAAAGACCTTCATATCAGGAGGATATTCTCAGAGGGCAAAAATGTTCACAAACAATCCAGAAAAGCTTCAAATCTGTTTTCTGAAATACTTTGTTATTATATTTAAACTCCAATGGTTCTTTAAAATAAAAACTGCAAAGAGCTTTAAATACAATTATAAGGGAAAACAAGAATGGACTATAAATAAACTTAGACTTAATATTAACTATCTAGATTAGAAGGTAATACAGCATTGTACAAGGATTAACAGGTCAGTTTCCCTTACTACAAATGAAATACATTTTTCCAACTGGATTCTACTACCAAAATCTTGTATAAAAATGTTCTAATAAAATTTCAAAACTTTCTTGGTTAGATAGAATCTTTAGCATAACACAAGACCATACACAGCATTAAATACTTACTTTAGGAAACCTTGCTTGTGTTTCTTACTTTCATAATTTCCATACACTATTTGCAACAGCAGGCTTGCCAATGTTATCAGTTTAGCATCAGGAGCTGTATAAAAGCCCTTTAATAAATTATATCTGGCTTCATCAAAGAGAATAAGAATAGCCAGTGGGTCTTCAATCTTAAAAGAAAAAGTATAATGTGGTTATCAGGCTACAATTTCCTTTTAAAAATATATAGCTTGTCACTGTATAATAAAGAAAAAGCAGAAATTGCACATTTATACATCAATGAACTGTTACTGCTTTAGAGCAGGAGTTGTGGAAACTTTTTCTAAGGGCTAAATAATAATATTTTAAGCTTTGTGAGCCATATAATCTCTGTTGCAACTATTCAACTTTATCATTATAGTATAAAAGCAGCTTCAGGCAATACTTAAATAAGTGGTATGGCATACAACTTTTTGTAAAGATACTCAATTTGAATTCCAGAAAATTTTCACATGATTTAAATTTTATTCTTTACATTTTTTAACCATCATAAAATATAAATATGCATTCTTAGCTTTTAGGTTATACAAAAATAGGAAACAGGCAGGATATGATCATGACAATAGTTTGCTAACCCCGATTGACCATCTAATAATATTACCTTCAGTTTATGGATATCAATGAACTCTAGCACTAAATCTTTATATTCATAAAAATATTTTCTATTACCTATGTTTATACACTGTATTAGTGAAGATAAAAAGGAAGTTTATCAATTCCAAGAAGTACAAATGTACTTTAAATGCTTGTCTTATGGGTTTTCTTTCTTTCTTTCTTTCTTTTTTTTTAACTAGGGATTAAATCCAGGGGTGCTTAACCATTGAGCAACATCCCCAGCCCTTTTTTTATATTTGAGAGACAGGGTCTCACTGAGTTGCTTAGGGCCTTGCTAAGTTGCTGAGGTTGGCTTTGAACTCATGATCCTCCTGCTTCAGCCTCCTGAACTGCTGGGATTACAGGCCTGCACCACTGCACAATAGAATATTACTCAGCCTTAAATGAAATTATGGCATTTGCAGGTAAAGGGATGAAGCTAGAGAATATCATGTTAAGTAAAATAAGCCAATCGCCCAAACCAAAAGGCCTAATGTTTTCTCTGATAAGCTAATGTTGATCCATAGTTGAGGATAGGTAGGGAAGAATGAAGGAACTTTGGATTGGGCAGAAGGGAGTGAGTGAAAGGGTAGGGCTGTGGAGATGGGAAGGGGGTAGAATGAAACATTATTACCCTATATACACGTATAATTACTCTATTGGTGTGACTTGCACCATGTAGAGCCAGAGGAATGAGAAGTTGTGCTCCATTTGTGTAAAATGTGTCAAAATGCATTCTACTCTCCTGCATAACTAATAAGAACAATTAAAAAAAAATTTTAAAGTTTGTCTTAAAGGAAACATTTTTCATATTATCTGAATAAAGATTTTTGTATTTAGGAATAACATTAAAAGCATAGTTTGCTGGGTGCACATCTCTAATACCAGCGGCTTGGGAGGATGAAACAGGAGGATTGCAAGTTGAAAGCCAGCTCAGCAAAAGTGAGGCGCTAAGCAACTCATTGAGACCTTGTCTCAAAATAAAATACAAAATAAGGCTGGGGATGTGTCTCAGTGGTTGAGTGCCCCTGAGTTCAATCCCTGGTACCAAAAAAAAAAAAAAAAAAAAAAAAGTTAAAAGATTTTTATCAAATAAATAATTCAATTTTTCTTGTTTCTTTCTTTCTTTTTTTTTTGTACTAGAGATTGAATTCAGGGGCACTTAACCACTGAACCACCTCCTGAGACCTTTTATTTTTAGTTGTCAATGAACCTTTATTTTATTTATATATGGTGCTAAGATAAGAATCAAATCCAGTAGTTTACACATGCTAGGCAAGTGCTCTACAACTGAGCTACCACCCGGGTCCTCCAGCCGTTTTTTGTATTTTATTTAGAGACAGTGTCACACTGAGTTGCTTAGGGTCTTGCTAAATTGCTGAGGCTGGCTTTGAACTTGAGATCCTCCTACCTTTCTGAGCTGCTTCAATTACAGGCAGGAGCCATGGTGCCTGGCAAACAATTTTATTTTTCTATCTTATAATACTCTATGCAATATATAAAAACTGAAACAATGAAAAGAAAAAACACACAGGAACCAAGATGGCGGGCCAGAGGAAGGAAGCATTCTGGGTTGCTCAGAAACTTGGGATTCAAGTAGTAAGAAAACTGCTTCTCTGCTAGCGATATTCCTGCCCCTGTGAATATTGCTATGCAGGAAGCACCTTGCCTGTCCAGGGCTCCAGGCCCTAGCATCAGAGTAGGTCTCCTAACTACTCACCCATGCAGGACTACTGGGTACTAGAGCGAGACCATTGGCAGCAGCAGCACCTGCAAAGAACTTTTGGCCACTGGCCCGAGCAGAAATCACAGATGCTGCTGGCACACAGGACACGCAGTAGCTTCTCATGAGTAGGAACTCTGGCAGTCACTCCCATGTGGACCCCCACATCTACCAATGTGGGGCTATCCTAGTCGCTGCCACCTTAGGACTCTGCAGCAGCAGACAGTCCCCTACTTGCAGAAGCCTGCCTGCACCTGCGAACATCACACAGGCTCTGAAGTCAGCCAACTGCCACATGACGGACGCCACAGAACTTGTCTCTGAACTCATTGTCCAACTCCATCGCTCAGCTCCCCTGACCCGATCTGACACCCCATCATTGAAAGAAGGTACCTCCATCTTCGCCACCTTCATCACAGTCTTCAGCAGGGGCAATTCCCAGTTTAGAACTCCAGATGGCCAGGTACCCTGTTTCTACCTCCTTCTCCCCAGCATTTGTTACCCCGGCATAGTGACACCCCAGTTACCTGCAACATCCTGAGGGCAGAATACCAGCTAATAACAGACAATCCCACCCATTGGATGAGAAGAGAAGCAGAAAAGATACCGATCTCCAACCAAAACAATCCCTGTGTCTTCCTTCAAGATTTTTTTTTTCTCCCTCTCTATTCTCCTATCCTCACATCCCCAACATATATGAAATCAAGTACTTTGCATGAACTGGGACTTTGAGAACTAGGATTCTGAACAGTATATTATAGTTGTGTTATATATTCTTTTTTTTTTCTTTTTTCCCCACCAATTTCTACTATTTTCACGTTTTTTTATTTTTCTTAATATATATGTGTGTTTGTATTAAGTACTCTACTGTCTTCCTACTTACTTGTCTACCCCAAATTACTTCCCCTTCCTTCTCCTGCTACTAATCTTCCTCTTTCGATTTCTCTTTCACACTTCCTAAGATAAAATAACTCTATATCTTTACCTCTTACCTCCTCAGCATATCATTCTACTCCTCACCCCTGGTTCTTTGTTCACCATCAGAATCTATAAACCCTTTTAGAAACTTACAGAGTATACTGCAGATAATAATTGAATTCACCACTTCTGTACATTGTGACCAAACTATAAACATCTTAATAGCAAACATTTGTTTTTAGGGTGCATATTATTTATATTAGGATATCTGTTAACATTGTCCTTCACCTCAAAGGAGAGGTATTGGATTCCTATCGCGGCACTATAAGCCTATAGGGTAAAAATGGTAACCATTTTTGGATCCACAGTTCTAGAAGGGAAGACACACAAGCAATATGAAAAGACAAAGGAAGAACGTGCCCCAAACAATTCAAGATAACCCACTATTAGAATCCATGGCCAGGGGCTGGGGTTGTAGCTCAGTGGTAGAGTACTTGCCTAGCGTGTGTGAGGCACTGGGTTCGATCCTCAGCACCACATAAAAATAAATAAATAAAATAAAGGTCTATCAACAAATAAAAAGATTTAAAAAAAAAGAATCTATGGCCAGAACAGCATAAGAAATGATGGAGAAGAAGTTCAGGATGTATATAATGAAAATGTTCCACAAATATTAAAAAAAAGGTATAAGAAAGCAAATACAAGCAGCAAAAGAACATTTTGTCCATGAGCTACAAAAACAAATACAGGAAGAAAAAGATTACTTCAATAGGGAGACAGAGGCTCTAAAACAAACAAACAAAAATAAAAGAAACAGGGCTGGGGATGTGGCTCAAGCGGTAGCGTGCTCGCCTGGCATGCGTGCGGCCCGGGTTCGATCCTCAGCACCACATACAAACAAAGATGTTGTGTCCGCCCAAAAACTAAAAAATAAATATTAAAAATCCTTTCTCTCTCTCTCTCTCTCTCTCTCTCTCTCTCTCTCTTTAAAAAAAAATAAAAGAAACAATAAACCAAATTAAAAGTTCAATTGAAAACATCACCAATAGATTAGACCACTTGGAAGAAAGGACTTCAGACAATGAAAACAAAATACATAATCTTGAAAAGAATGTAGACTACACAGTGAAAATGGTAAGAAACCATAAGCAGAACATCAAGAAATATAGGATAGCATGAAAAGACTAAACTAAAGAGTTACTGGAATAGAGGAAGGCATAGAGTTCCAAACCAAAGGAATGAGCAATCTATTTCATGAAATAATATCAGAAAATTTTCCAAACATGAAGAATGAATTGGAAAACCAAATTCAGGAGGCTTACAGGATGCCAAATGTACAAAATAACAAGAGATCCACACCAAGATGCATTATAATAAAAATGCCTAAAATACAGAATAAGGAGAAAATATTGAAAGCCACAAGACAAAGGAATCAGATTACATATAGGGGGAAACCAATTAGATTATGTGCAGATTTTTCAACCCAGACCCTGAAAGCTAGAAGATCCTGGAATAATATATATCAAGCTCTGAAATAAATGGATGCCAACCAAGAATCTTATATCCAGAAAAATTAAGCTATAGATTTGATGATAAAATAAAAACCTTCCATGATAAACAAAAGTTAAAAGAATTAAAACTCGAAAGCCTGCAGTACAGAACATCCTCGGCAAAATATTCTATGAAGAGGAACTGAAAAACAACAATGAAAATCAGCAAAGGGAGGTTATTACACTAAAGGAAAAAAACTAATCAAAGGAGTAACCAAGTCAAGTTAAATACCAAAAATAAACAAAAATGGCTGGGAGTACAAATCATGTCTCAATAATAACCCTCTGGACGACCTTCCCCGATAGAGGAGGACTGTTCTTCGGTTAAGGGTATACGAGTAGCTGCGCTCCCCTGCTAGAACCTCCAAACAAGCTCTCAATAATAACCCTGAATCTTAATGGCCTAAACTCACCAATCAAAAGACACAGACTGGCAGATTGGATTAAAAAAAAAAGACCCATCAATATGCTGCTTCCAAAAGACTCATAGGAAAAGACATCCACAGGCTGAAGGTGAAAGGTTGGGGAAAAAAATCACACCACTCACATGGACTGCGGAAGCAAGCAGGGGTTTCTATCCTCACATAAAATAAAGTAGACTTTAAGCCAAAGTTAATTAAAAGGGATCAAGAAGGATATTTCATACTGTTTACAGGAAACATTCATCAACAAGTCACAGCAATAATAAATTTATACGCCCCAAACAACAGAGCATCTTCTTTCATCAAACAAAGTCTTCTCAGGTTCAAGAGTCCTAGACCACAACACAATAATTCTGGACAACTTTAACACACCTCTTTTACCACTGGATAGATCATCCAAACAAAAGCTGAAAAAAGAAACTGTAGAGCTCAATAACACAATCAATAACTTAGACTTAACTGACATATATAGAATATTATATCTTTCAATGAATGAATACTCTTCTTCTCAGCAGCACATGAATCCTGCTCTAAAATAGGCCATATATTATGCCACAAAACAAGTCTTAGCAAATATAAAAAAGTAGAGATACTAGCCTGCATTCTACCAGACCATAATGGAATGAATGGTAAAATAAAAAATAAAAGCTACTCTAATACCTGGAGACTACATAATATGCTACTGAATGAACAATGGGTTGCAAATGACATCAAAGAGATTAAAAAATTCTTAGAGGTGAAAGAAAACCAGATACAACATATCAAAAACTTTGGAACACTATGAGGGCCGTCCTAAGAGGAAAGTTCATTGCATGGAGTTCATTCTTTAAAAGAAGAAAAGTCAAAAAATAAATGACTTAACATTAAATCTCAAAGCCCTAGAAAAAGAAGAACAAATCAACACCCAAAGCAGTAGAAGACAGAAAATAATTAAAAGCAGAGCTGAAATCAATGAAATTGAAACAAAAGAAACAACTGAAAAATTGACAAAACAAAAAGTTTTGGTTCTTTGAAAAAATAAATAAAATTGACAAACCCTTAACCATGCTAATGAAGAGAAGGAGAGAGAAAACTACTAACATTCGTGATGAAAAAGGAAATATCACAACAGACACTATAGAAATACAGAAGATAATTAGAAATTATTTTGAAAACTTGTACTCCCATATAATAGAAAATATCAAAGCTTGACAAATTTCTAGAGTCATATGATTTGCGCAAACTGAAAGGATGATATACACAATTTAAACAGATTAATTTCAAGTGACAAAGTAGAAGACACCATCAGAAGCCTTCAAACCAAGAAAAGCCCAGGACCAGATGGATAAACAGCCGAGTTCTACAAGACCTTTAAAGAAGAACTAATACCAATACTCTTCATGAAACAGAAAAAGAGGCAGCACTTCCAAACTCATTCTATGAGGCCAATATCACCCTGATTCCAAAACCAGGCACAGACACATCAAAGAAAGAAAACTTTAGACCAATATCTCTACTGAACATAAATGCAAAAATTCTCAATAAAATTCTGGCAAATCAAATAAAAAAGCATATCTAAAAGATATTCCGCTATGATCAAATGGGGTTCATCCCAGGGATGCAGGGTTGGTTCAACATACAGAAATCAATAAATGTAATTCATTACATCAATAGACTTAAAGATAAGAACCATATGATGTTGAGAGCCATAGCCGAAGGGACCCCAGCAAACTTCCAGCTGCCAGCTGATGATTGGCTCAAGGCGGCCCCAGCAAACTTCCAGCTGCTAGCTGACTGGCTGGGTCGCATGGGCGGAGCCAAAAGAGTCCCCCCAATGAGCAGCTATGTAGTCTGAAAGGGCGGGGAAACAGCCCAATGAGCATCACCGCAGAGGAGTCAATCAGCTAGCAGCTGGAAGTTTGCTGGGGCTGCTGTGAGCCAATCATCAGCTGGAAGCTGGAAGTTTGCTGACAGCTGGCTGGGGCCCCTTCGGCTGTGGCTCTCAACAATATGATCATCTCAATTATTGCAGAAAAAGCACTCAACAAAATACAGCAGCCCTTCATGTTCAAAACACTAGAAAAACTAGGGATAACAGGAACATATTGCAACATTGTAAAGGCTATCTGTGCTAAGCTCCAGCCCAACATCATCCTAAATGGAGAAAACTGAAAGCATTACCTCTGAAAACTGGAACAAGACAGGGATGCTCTTTCACCAGTTCTATTTAACATAGTTCTTGAAAGATGTTATATAGCAATTAGATGAAAGAAATTAAAGGGATACACATAGGAAAATAAGAACTCAAATTGGCACTATTTGCTGACTATATGATTCTATACCAGAAGGCCCCCAAAAAATCTACCAGAAAACTTACAGAATTAGTAAATGAATTCAGCAAATTGGCAGGATTCAAAATCAACCCATAAATCAAAGGCATTTCTGTATAACAGTGACAAATCCTCTGAAAAGGAAACGAAGAAAACTACCCCATTTACAATAGCCTCAATAAAATAAAATAAAATATTTGGGAATCAACCAAACAAAACAGGTGAAAGACCTCTACAATGGAAACTACAGAACACTAAAGAAATAAATTAAAGAAGACCTAAGAAGATAGAAAGATCTACTTTGTTCTTGTACAGGCAGAATTAATATTGTCAAAATGACCATACTACCAAAAGCATTATACAGATTTAGTGCAATTCCAATCAAAATCCCAATGACATTCTTCATAGAAATAGAAAACGCAGTCATAAAGTTCATCTGGAAAAAATAAGAGACCCAGAATAGCTACAGCAATCCTTAGCAAGAAGAGTGAAGCAGATGGCATCACTATACCAGACCTTAAACTATACTACAGAGCAACAGTAACAAAACAGCATAGTATTGGCACAAAATAGACTGGTAGACCAATGGTACAGAATAGAGGATACAGTTATCTTTATTAGACAAAGGCATAAACATAAAAATGTAAAAACATACATTAGAGAAAAGATAGCCTCTTCAACAAATGGTGCTGGGAAAACTGGAAATCCATATGAACAAGATAAAATTAAACAGCTATATCTCACCATGCACAAAACTCAATTCAAAGTGGATCAAGAACCTAGGAATTAAACCAGAGACATGTGTCAAATAGAATAAAAAGTAGGCCTAAATCTCCATTATATCGGATTAGGCCCCTACTTCCTTAAAAAGATTCATATAGCGCAAGAATTAAAATAAAGAATTAATAAATGGGATGAACTCAAACAAAAGTTTCTTCTCAGCAAAAGAAACAATCTGTGAGGTGAATAGAGAGCCTACATTTTGGGAGCAAATCTTTACCCCTCACACATCAGATAGAGCACTAATCTCTAGTGTATATAAAGAACTCAAAAGGCTAAACACCAAAAAAAAAAAACCCAAAACAAAGCAAAACAAACAAACAAATAAAACCCAATCAATAAATGGGCCAAGGAACTGAACAGACACTTCTCAGAAGGTGATATGCAACCAATGAACAAATATATGAAAAAATGTTCAACATCTCTAGCAATTAGAGAAATGCAAATCAAAATCATTCTAAGATTTCATCTCACTCCAGTCAGAATGGCAGCTATTAAGAATACAAACAACAGTAAGTTTTGGCAAGGATGTGGGGAAAAAGACACACTAACACATTGCTGGTGAGACTAAAAAATGGTACAGCCAATATGAAAAGCAGTATGGCGAATCCTTGGAAAACTTGGAATGGAACCACCTTTGAACCAGCTATCCTACTCTTCGATCTATTCCCAAAGGACTTAAAAACAGCATACTACAGGGATACAGCCACATCAATGTTTATTGTAGCACAATTCACAATATCTAAACTGTGGAACCAACCTAGATGCCCTTCAGTAGATGAATGGATAAAAAAAAATGTGATATATATACATACACACACACACACACACACACACACACACACACACACACACACACAATGGAATATTACTCAGCAATAAAAGAGGATAAAATTATGCTAAGTGAAGTTAGTCAATCCCAAAAAACCAAATGCCAAATGTTTTCTCTGATGTAAGGAAGCTGATTCATAGTGGGGTTGGGAGGAGGAACATGGGAAGATTAGACCAACTCTAGATAGGGAAAAGGGGAGGGAGGGTAAGGGAGGGGAAAAGGGGTGTAAAAAAGATGGTGGAATGAGATGGACATTATTACCCTAAATACATGTATGAAGACACAAATGGTGTGAATATGTTTTGTGTACAACCAGAGATATGAAAAATTGTGTTCTATATGTGTAATATGAATTGTAATGCATTCTGCTGTCATATATAACAAATTAGAATAAAAAATTAAAAGAAAAAAAAACAGAGATGGGAAGACCATTCTAAACTAGGAATCTAATGATAAGGTCAAATACAAAGTATGATCCTTGACAGATCGTTCCGGTGAGAGGCTATAAAAGACTTTTTGAAACAATTAGGAAAAATATTAATTTGGATATTAGCTGTTATTATGGAAATATTTTATTAGGTTGAAAATGGTATTGTGGTATGTAGGTATGTCCTTTAGGAAATGAACACTAAAATAAGTAGGAATGTGTCATGATATCTACAACTCAATTTAAAATGGTTCACAAAGGAAAAAGAGATAAAGGAAATGTGGCAAAAATTTTAACAATTAGTGAAATAGATAGAATATAATGTGAACTGTAATCACTTTTCAACTTATGTAGTTTTTAAAAAATTTCTCGAGATAAAGTGTTGAAAGACTCATGGAGAGCTTATTTTCTGGTATAAACTGACAAGAAAATTAGGAGAGTCTGAGTAGATACCAACATATACAATTCCCTATGTTAAATGAGTGTTAATCAACCTCTGTTCTTTTCTAGTGAAATCAAGCTGTTTTCATTCTAAGAGAATGATGCTAACCAATACATATAATTCTTCATTTTTTCAGATGATACAAATAGGAATTTCTCAATTATACAATGAAAGGACAAAAATATTTTAACAGATGATCATGATATTCTGTATTTGCCGTAAGAATTTACTAAGCACTGCTTTTTCACTTGAGTCCACTTTATTTTATAGTTTAATTATGCATTTGTTTATCATCCAATATTATCATTAATGCTCCTTCTATCAACTTTTAAAATATTACATGACTGGAGAAGGTAGATTGGGTATACTTAGATTACTTTATGAAACTAGGGGCTAGGGTTGTAGCTCAGCAGTAGAGCGCTCGTCTAGCATGTGTGAGGCAACTGGGTTCAATCCTCAGCACCACATAAAAATTAAATAAATAAAATGAAAGGTATTGTGTCCAACTACAACTAAAATATATTTAAAATATTATGGAACTAATATACTTTTAAAAATTATAGTAGTATACCCAACATAAAGTTTGTCATTTTACCAAAAAAAGTGAATAATTAAGTGCCATTAATTACATTCAAAATTCATGCTACTATCACCAACTGCACAGCTTTTACATTAACAGAAACTCTATAACCATTAAGATGAAGTGGAGCCAGGCACGGTGGCACATGCCTGTAATCCCAGTGGCTCAGGAGGCTGAGGCAGGAGGATAGTGAGTTCAAAGCCAGCTTCAGCAACAGTGAGGCGCTAAGCAACTCAGAGAGACCTTGTCTCAAAATAAAATACAAACAGGGCTGGGGATGTGGCTCAGTGATTAAGTGCCCCTGAATTCAATCCCCAGTACCCCTCTTCTCCCTCCCCAAAAAAGAATGAGCAGAGCTGGAGGTATAGCTCAGTGGCAGAGTATATGTTAGCATGTACAAGGTCCTGGGTTTGATCCCTAGCACCCCAAAAGAAACAAACCAAAACCAACCAAACAAACCAAAACCACCGCTCCCCAGCAAAACCAAACCAAACCAAACAAAAACCCTCCCCAGCTCCTCCACTGATACTTTTAGTAAGCTCTGATCTACTTTCTATTTATGAATTTGCCTTTTCTAGATAATACAATGTAAGTGGAATCATACAATAGTAGTGTTTTGTGTCTGGCTTATTTTACTTAATATAATGGTTTCAAGATTCATCCCTGTTGTGGCAAATATTAAACTTAATTCCTTTTTTAACACCAAATAATATTCCGTTTTATGTATATACTACATTTTATTTGAATACTCATCTACTGGACACTTAGTTTGTTTTCACCTTTTTAGCTATTATATATAAGGCTGCAATGAATAATGGCATATAAATATGTTTGTTTTCAATTCTTTCACATTTTATACCTAGGAGAGCCTATGGTAATTCATGCTTCAATTTTTGACGAATCACCAAACTCTTTTCCATGTGGCTATAGTATTTTATGTTCTATCTGCCACATACAAGGGTTCCAATTTCCCCATTGTTCAAGAACCATATGTTGAAGAGACTATTTTGGCACCCTTGTCAAAAAACAATTGGTCACAAGTGTATGGGCTTATTTCTGAACTCTCAATTCTATTCCATTAGTTTAATATCCTAGAATACTACCAAAATGTTTTGAACTTTGTAGCAGTATGGTTTAAAATTGGGAAAGGTGAATCTCCTAAGTTTATTCTTCTCTCTTCAAGATTGCTTTGTCTATTTGAGGTCCTTTGTAATTACATATGAATTTAAAAGTCATCCTTTAAATTCTGTAAAAAAGGCTTTGAAATTTTATTATGGGTTGTATTAAACCTGTAGATAACTATGCTAGTATTGACAGTTCAACAATATTAAATATTCCTCTCCTTGAACATGGGGATCTTTCTAGATATTCAGGTTTGTCTTAGTTTTTCAACATTGTTTTTTTATTTTCAGTGTTCTTTCCCGTAACTCTTTCAAAATTTACATAACTGATTAGCCCTTTTTAAAATTCATACTTCCTAACTATTCCTCCCACCAAAATTATTTTTTTATATAAACTGTTTCATCCAATTGCTATTTTATTAATTATTTTTTGGTGTGGGGGGGTTGCTTTCCTCTTTCTTTTTACAAGAAAAACAATTAAAAAAATCTTTAAGATATTGGAATAGAAAGGAAAAAACTACTAACCAAGAGGCCATTTTAAAAAAATATTTTTTAGTTGTCAATGGACCTATATTTTACTTATTTATATGTGGTGCTAAGAATCAAACCCATTGCCTCATACATGCTAGGCAAGTGCTCTACTACTGAGCCACACAACCTCAGCCCTAACCAAGTGTTTTGTAAGTAGACAAATGAAACTCTATTAATCACCACAAAGATATAAGGACTGAATATAAAAACAGAAGTAAAACTTTTTGGTACAGGAATAGTGCAATTTCTGCATGTAGTGCCTATAATAGGAACCTAATAGATTTTGTGTATTTAAATGACCATAAAAAGATTTCCAAACAAACCTTTTTTTCAACTTCCAAAGGAAGTCTCACATCTCTTCTTAGGAAAAGCTGTGGTGATTCTCTTTGGGGATCCAAATTAGTCAATTCAGCAAGTATTTCTGGCCAGTCACGAACATATTGCAAAGGTTTATGATAAGGCTTGAGCTGAAGGCCTGAAAAACATCTTTCCTTTTATAAATGATAATGTAAAAAAAATAATTATGCCAATGCATATAAAAATTTTATTCTAAACTATGGGCACTTAAGTACTGAATATATATAAATTAAAAGTCTAAATTTAAATCACTATTTAATCTTCACTGTTACCTAATTTGTAGATAACTGCTTGTTTTTAATATAAGAATAATTCATCTAGCAAATTTATCAAATGTGCGTGAAATTTTTAATTCCATTATAACCTATTTAATTATATCACAATCAATAAAATTTTGTGTCAAAGATACAATTAAACCATTAGGTAACCAACCTTTATCAATTAAATTCTTTACCTATGCAATACTTTGTGTGGGAAAAAACGTATATATATGCATTTATTTATACACACACATTAACTTGCTGTTAACTAGAAAGGTTTGCTGGAAAACTAATGTAAAGAAAAGAACATGTGGATTATTTTGAGAGAGTCAATATGAACAATACATTTAATGGCATTCAAATCAAATGTTGTTGCAGGAGAAGAAAATTTTTGGTTTTTACTAGTTACAAAATGCTTTAAATGAAGGAGGGAAGGGGCCTTAAGGGCTCACCTGTTTCAGCAGTTTGAACACTAATAATTTATACAAAAGAGAATAACATGGTATTACTTAAAATTTAAAGCAAATGATAAATGTTACATTGAAGTTTACCATTTTATTTCCAAAAAGGAATAATGGTGTTTAAACAATAAAATAAAAACTATCTTACTAAGGTTTTCTGAACAGATCCAAATAGTGAAATACTGCTGAGTTTCTTGAGAGAGATGCATTCCTTCCATTATCTGCTGTACTGTGGTATTATTTCCATGCTTCAGTTCTACAGAACGGTATGATCCATCCATTCTATATATTCGAACTTTTTCATACTAGGATAAGGAATGATAATAAATTAGGAAAACTGCTTAAAAATTACCTAACACAGTCCAATAAAACACTTTACTTTTAACTTCTAATCTTTTAGAATAGATTTCTAATACAAAAATATCAGAAACCTGCTTCAAATGAGAACTTGTTGATAATATTTTAAAACATTTTACTTCCATTATTTATATTTTCTAAATTATTTTCTTCTGAATGTTCTGTCAAATAATTTTGGGCAACTAAAGAAAATGGTTCTTTAAAAATTCAAATTCTTCTGGCAGGATGTTTCATAGTTGTTAATGTAAAAGGTAAATATATGGGAAATATAGACTTGGTCACTGAACTAAGTTTTAGTCAAGTACTCAATAAGCATAATGGGTCATAAATCATACTGAAGATATGGTAGCAGCAGTAACTTGTACTGAGAAGTCTTTTATAATGAAAGACTCTGAAGGTAAAAGTTGTAGAACAACAAATTTTGGCTAGCTTCCTTCCTTTAATTCAGAAAAACTCAAATAAAAGTGTTACAGGAAGTACCTGATGCTCCCAAGTAACATATAGGCCAAATCATTTTGGAATGAAGTACTTGATTCCTCTTCTTATCTGTTCAAAATATAAAAATTATGCCAGAAATAAAAATGTGTTATAACTATACAGTTAGAAAATTATTTGTAATGAAGTGTAACATAAGGTGTCTCTATTGCTTATCATTTCTTGTCTCTGTCTTATGGTCTTGGAATAGTATTTTGACAAAATGTGTATGTGTGGTGAGTCTGTATGTAACATTTCCTAATGGAAGACATTATGTGTTCCTTACCATTTTCAAGAGTATTCCATGGTGTAGATTCACAGATATACTAAATAAATACTTATTGACTAGTTGATGGTTAGTATCTAGAAAGGCTCGGGAGTATCAGTTACATCTGTTGGTATAAACCTTTTTATCTGGTTTTTAAGTTTTCAAATAGTTTTTAAATTAATAATAGTTTTATAATCACTATAACTTTTAGGCATAACAATTTCTTCTGATAGTAAATTCCTCTCCATTCTTGCTTTTGTTTTGTTTGTCTATGGTGCTAGGGATGGAACTCCAGGGCTTTGCACATGCTAATCAAGTGCTCTATCAATGAGCTATATGCCCCAAGCCCTCTTCTCCATCTTAATGTCAATGCTAATTCTAAATTAAACTTTAATCTTTATAATACAATGTGTATTTGTCATTAGATTTATCAGTTTATTTTGGGAATAATTAGATGGGAAGACTAGGTTGAAATAGCAGAAAAATAGAGCCAGGAAATCACCTATTTCAACATTTGTGAGGGGGAGGAAGTTTTCACTAACTTGCTGAGACTAAATTAATAAATTATGTTCAATGCTGAATTTACAAATATAAAATGTTGTTTAGAAGGGCTAATACAGAAATATTCTTCAATGAATAATCAGAATTATTTTATTCAACACATCAAGTTACATTTGTGCATCATTGAACATTTTAGTTGATGACATACCTAATGCTATATACAATACAGCCTACGTATATAAAAGGCTATATATGATACCTAGGTTTGTGTAAAAATACTTTATGTTGTTCACATAATGATGAAATTGCCTAATGATGCATTTCTCAGAATAAATCCCTGTTTTAGAATGATTATATTGGGGGCTGGGGATATAGCTAAGTTTGCAGAGTGCTTGCCTTGCATGCACAAGATCCTGGGTTCAATCCCTAGCAAAAAAAAAAAAAAAAGATTATACTGGAAATTAGAGATTATACTGGAAATTATGTTTTCTTCTTTTTTTGGTGAAAGAGATTGAACCCAAGGTCTTGTGCTTGCTAAGCATGAACTCTATCACTGACCTACATCCCTAGTCCCCAAATTAGATTAATTATCTTGGAAGTTTTATTCATTTTTCCAGTTCATTTGGTTATATAAAAATAAATATTCAGCCAGGTGCAGTGGCATATGCCTTGTAATCTCAGCAACTCAGGAGGCAGGAAGATCGAGAGTTCAAAGCCAGCCTCATCAACTCAGTTTGCCCTAAGCAAATTAGTGTGAGATCCCATTTCAAAATAAAGTATTAAAGGGCTGAATATGGCTCAGTGTTTAGGCACCTCTGGGTTTAATCTCCAGTACCAAAAAAAAAAAAAAAAAGTTCAAATGTTAAGAACAACAACAAATTTAATACATGAGTTTTACAATAGTAAAGAGTCATCTAAGCTTGTATCCTTTCACTCTTGCCACAGGTCCTTAAATTATCTATCAATTTAAAAGCTACATTTGACTATTGATAAATGTAATTCTTACTGGTTTGTTAATGGCTTCCTTCAACAATTTTGCTGCTTCTTCCCAGTTGTTTTGTTTGTTTTCTTCACAAATATTTAATGGGGATCTTCCTTGTTGGTCTGTTATGTGCTAAAAATGTGGGAGAGGTAAGGAAAAAAAGACATTAAAAATAGTTTTCTAAGGGAAAACATTCAATTAATCAGAATTTCATAAAAAAAGATTAATGCAAAGTGTTCAGTAAATATTAAGGCTACATCGTACATATTCTATATCAAACAAGAATTGCCAAAGTTAAAAGACTGAAAGCACTAGTCAATGAGATTATTGATTTTTAAAAGTTCTGATACAGATAAAACAGTTTTTGTTATGTTTTTACTTTGCCCTTTAGAAACACTTGTTACTATGTGGATAGACCATCTTTTTTTCTTTCTCAAGACATATTTTGGGAAATAGAATATAAAATGAAAAGTGGTAAAAATTTTATGATTCTGGTAAAGGGTAGTGGTAATGGTTGCACAATAATGTGAGGATGTACTCAATGCCACTGAATTGTGCACTTAAATGTAAATAAAATCATAAATTTTACATGAGGTATATTTTTTCAGGATAAAAAAACATTTAAAATGTATGCTCAAGAGCACAGCTCATACATAAATATTACTTAATCTATAAAATGAAATTTATTTTTATTTTTTAGCTGACCTTTCAAATGTACAATGGAATATTTCAGTGTCATTACATGTTATTTACTGCTTGGGATGGGGATAAATAGGGAAATAACTTACTCTGTCAACTTCTGGATGGTTTAGGAGAATCTGTACTATTTCAGCATGTCCTCCTCCAGCAGCAAAATGAATAGGAGAACTTAGCTGTCCATTTAAAAAGTTTGGATTGCACTTTCCTTTCTCTAATAATATACGAGTGGCCTCAACTTTTCCATACCTACAAAAAAAAATGAAACTTACCTAAAAAAAATAATCTGGAATGTTAAAAAAAATCAAAAATTCAGCTAATATCCAAGAAATCTAAGGCTTTTCTAGGACAGATAGTAAAGCATTAATGGATTAAAACTCTGACAAAAAATGCTCTCAAGGGTTAGGGACTTTTTATTAATTATTTTGGCTCAATTCTATTTCTGATCAATTGAGAGAAAATATAACCAAATATAAAATAAAGAATGTGATGGAGAAACACTCCATATAAAGTACAAAAGTTATAAATTAGGAAGATATAATTTTTAGTTAAAAATAGGTTAAGAGAAGTTGGGGATACAGTATAGTGGTAGAGCATGTGCTATCATATGCAAGACCCTGAGTTCAATTCCAGCACGAAAAAAGGAAAAAAAAAGTTTAGAATCAGAAAGTAAGTCATAAACAATCTTATGGGAATGTTTTACATGTAGGCCTGACCATGAATTACAAAAGAGGCCCAAAGACAATCCTATATGTGGGTGCTACATTAAACTATGTGGAAGACACAAAGATACGATACAGAACCCTGCTCTGAAGGGTTTAATTAATCAGGCAAGACATTAACATGGATAAATTACATAATTTATAACTTTTGTACTTTGTACTCTTAGATTTAAGAATTTAGGATAACAACACAAATGGGACTTCACAACTGTCAAATCAAAATGGCATATATTTAATTATTTAAAACATTTGAAAAGATGAATGAGTTTTGTCTTCTCAGGAAGTGTTTTGAAAGAGCAATTTGAACAGATTTGAAATAAGAAAGAACATAAGAAATGTTAAAGGGAGATAAAATATTTTAGGTAGCGGGGAAGGAGTAAGGAAAGCAAAGTCTCAGAAGAGTACAAAGCATGTGCCAGACATAGTGAGTCAACATCTTGATTACAGCCAAAGATTTATGAAACATTGCAATCAGAAGCAATGGTGAAAAATAATCTGTTGTTTCGAAAGAAGAGGATGGAAGGAGAGAAGGTGAATGGAAATTTGGTTTTAGATATTTGAAGGAAAACAGTACATTAATTAGAATTGATCTGATTTGCCCTGAACGCTTTTCCCCTTTCACAAACTCTATGGTTTTTCTATACTCTGAATTGTTCACTTGTATCCTATCCCTTCTTATTCATGTGACTTTTGCTGGTGTTCTCTGCTATCAACATGCTCTTCTATTCTTCCTCATTTTGTTCAGACTGAATTCTATTAATCCTTTGAAATGGTTTAGGATAAATTTCTCTATATTCCTAATAATACATTTTAGCATTTTATTTTTGTTACTCTTATGGAACTCACCTCATTTTAACTAATTTCATTCTTATTTATATACTTCTTCTGTTACCCTGGAAGTTCATTAAGGGTAGAGATAATGTCATTGCATTCTCCAAAATGCCTTATGCACAAAAGATGCATGACTAAACTGTTAAGTAGGCAATTGAAAATGCAGGATTGGTTCTCAGAAGAGAGGCAAAGGCTTAGAATATCTATGTAGATTATGTACAATCATTTAACTGAAATGAATTACTATTAAGGTTGGAAGAATAGATAAAATCTTTCCGAGAGAGAAGTTAGAGAAAGATGATCCTCTTAGAACAATAAATGCATTTTGAAACACAGCCTTTCAGGGAAAGTCATAATGCAGGAATAATCTTAGAAGTAATAATAAAAATAATTAATACAAACACGAATTCGAAGAATGAGAAAAATGAAGCTTGAAGTCAGTTAAGTAACTTGTCCAAGTCTCATAGTTACTAGCCAGAGTTAGAATCTGGTTTTCTGAATCTTTGTACTTTCCACGTTCCTATACATGCTTGGATCATAGAATGGAGGCCAATATTTCATTAATAATAGTGATAGATTAACAATAAAATCTTGCATTTATTTTTTTTACTAAAGTCTCATTACACTCCTGCAACTCCAATTTGTTCTTAGAATAAAGGGGCGGTCAACAATATGCAGGGCAGGGAAAGATTAAAAACTCAGAGAAGGTAAAGAATGTGGCCCATTCACCTTTGAAGTGGCTTTGAAAGGAAGGAAAGAAACAGGACCGTAGCTAGAATAGGTAGCAAGTTCAAATTAAGGTTCTTTACATGTAGGGACAGAGAATCATGCATGAAGGCAAGAGCAAAGAAAGTTTGAAAAAGAAAATGGTGCCAGGAGCAGTGGCACATGCCTGTAATCCTAGTGGCTCGGGAGGCTGAGGCAGGAGAATCAAGAGTTCAAAGCTGGCCTCAGTAATTTAGCAAGGTGCTATAAGCAACTTAGTGAGACCCTGTCTCTAAACAAAATACAAAATAGGACTGGGGATGTGGCTCAGTGGTTGAATGCCTCTGAGTTCAATCTCTGGTACAGAAAAAAAAAGAAAAGAAAAGAAAGGAAATGGTGATTTGAATGGGAAACATTTGTATGCATTATCTTATACAGAAGATGAGAAGATGTATGGAGACAAAAACTTATCATTGGGGTAAAGAAGTACATTTCTGTTTTCACCTTTCTTTGAAAATAGGGGGTAAAAGAGTATAGGGAGTTATGAAAGTTAAGAATGAAAATAGTTAGCATTTACATATTTAGGAGTAGAAAGCTTTAGAATAGTTTGTAGGGGAAGACCAAAAGCATGACAGAATGAATGAAGCAAAGAGAATGAAGCAAAGCTAAGCTACAGTGAAGACCCCAATGAAATCAGATGGATTGGGCTGGGGATGTGGCTCAAGCGGTAGCGCGCTCGTCTGGCATGCGTGCGGCCCGGGTTCGATCCTCAGCACCACATACCAACAAAGATGTTGTGTCCGCCGAGAACTAAGAAATAAATATTAAAAAAAATATCTCTCTCTCTCTCTCCTCTCTCACTCTCTCTTAAAAAAAAAAAAAGAAATCAGATGGATTAATTCATAGTGAGCCATATCATCTCATAGTTCTAAAAATACTTTCTGGCAATGAACTAATGCCTAATAGTACTATCAGAGAAAGAAGACAGTGATTTGATCCAAAACAGAGAGTCTGGCATAGAAAGGGCAAAGAGGTGACAAAATATGGGCTATGAGACATTTACAAGTGGTGACACATTGAAAATATGGAGTAAAAGTCAATTTAAATAGTTTGAGAAAATGATAACTCTATAAATTGTGTATTTAGGTGACTGATCACTGATTAAGGAATTTTAACAGCTTTGAACAATCCTAGGAGTAATATAATTAAATGATCCTCAAAAAAAGATCCAGAAATTCATAAGGACTGCTAAAAAATTTTCAGGGTGTCTTCTAGGTCAATATTTTCATAATAATAATACAAGATAGTATTTGCCCTTTTCATTCTCATTTTCTTCTTAGTATGAAGTTTTCTAGAAGCTGTGTGACATGTTTTGCAACATACTAACAGCAGAAGCAGATGTAAGAGTCTATTAAATAAAGACAGTAAAGAGATTTGTAAGACTGTAAAACAATGCCACCTTCTCATTAATTTTTTTATTCTGGAAAATATGGCACTTTTATAAACTTGTATTATGCTAATACATGTTTATTATTTTAAAATGCATTACTAAATATTTAGGCTATTTTTCTGTTTTCATTTTTAATGTAGTAAATAACATTAATTCCACATAAACAAAAAAGAACTCTTTGTTGATTCTATAAGTTTTAAAAGGAAAAATAGGTCCTGAGACCAAAAAGTTTGAAAAGTACTTATCTAATCAAAACCATCATTGGTTTACTTACTTATTTTTGGTACCCGAGTTGAACCTAGGGGCACTTAAACACTGAGCCACATCCCCCAGTCCAATTTCCTAGTTTTTATTTTGAGACAGATTCTTGCTAAGTTGTTGAGGCTGGCTTGAAACTTAAAATCCTTTATCTTCTGCCTCCTAAGTCGCTGAGATTATAGGAGTATGCCAGCATGCCTGGCTTCATTTTATTTTATTCTTTTTCTTTTCTTTTTTTTTTTTTTTTTTTTTGGTACCAGGGATTGAACCTAGGGGTTCTTAACCACTGAACCATATCCCCAGCCCTTTTTATTTTGAGACATGGTCTCACTAAGTTGCATAGTGCCTGACTAAGTTGCTGAGGCTGGCCAGGAACTTGTGATCCTCCTACCTCAGAACTCCTGAGCTGCTCGGATTAAAAGCCTGTGCCACCACACTTGGCAAATACCCTCATTTTAAAGATGAGAAAACAGATCAAGAGGAGTAAAACATTGTTTAACCTTATAAAGACTGGACAAGCCCCAGAGTTTAGGCTGTGATAGTTCAGTGTCCCCTCCTAGATCATTGTACTGAATAAGAGTATATTCCAAAATAAATTAATTTAAATTCTTAATTAAATAAACCATTCTTTATTCAAATTCATACCAATCAAATGATGCATCTGATTAAAAGTATTGAAAGGTGACCCATACTATGTCTGGTGATCGGTACTTCTAGGAAAATTAATTTTATCAAATTTTCCTTGGTGTACTCTATTAACAAGAAGCTGAAATTAAAATACTATAGCTTAATAAGTTTTAGAATGAGACACCAACATCTTTACATTTTAACATTTTTTTCTTCTTGGGGGGGGGGTGCTGCAGATTGAACCCAGGGTCTCACGCATACATGCATGCTAATAAGCATATACTCTGCTATTGAGCTATCACCTCAACTACAACAATATTTAATAAAAGCCAACTTTATTAAGTGCTTATTATGTGTCCTCAAAGAACCCTTTCTTCATTTTTCTTTTTTGATATAGTGCTAATGACTGAACATCAGTATGCTAGGCAAGTGCTCTACCACTGAGTTACACCTCAGCCCTGTATTTTCTTTTTTAATCTTAGGAAAAGTATCATTTTGAAGTCCATCTTATACATAAGGAAACAAACCCTTAAAGTGGTTAAGTAACTTGGCAATGGTCATACTTTTAGGAATAACAGATGCGATTGAAACTTAAATACCTTCCAAAATATGTTAAATGCTAGACTAGTGCTTTTATATAACATGTAGTAGAAAATACTACCATTTTTTTATTAGAGAAGAAAAAAAATCTCCTGCCATAAACTGCAATTCACTGCCTTGGCCTTTCCCAATCCCACAGTGTAGTTGTTTGGGGTTTGATCTATATGCTATACCTTTTTTGTTTATCTACAGGTAAAGCATGCAATTTCTTTTAGTATTATTTACATCATCAGTATTTATCAGTAATCTGAGGCAACAACTAGTAGATAACCTAAGCATGATTTAGGGTAACCCTAAATATAAATATAAAAATTTCCCAAACTGAAAACATAAGAGCAAGTTTACCAAATAAAAGAGCTTATTTTTAAGAAAACAGAAAAAAAATACTTTAAAAGCAACTAAATTTAGACACTTGATCACAAATATTAGAATTAGAGAAATCAAAAGAATTCTGAATTGGAATGAACTCTAGAAATGGTCTAGTTATTGTATTTTACATACAGATAAATGAACTAAGATGCATATATGTGAAGTTCCTTGCTTAACATTGCACAGCTAAGATATTGTGGACAATTAATGGTTAGTAAGTAGTATGGTACTATACTTTAAACAACAGGTCAAAAATAACTTTCTCATAGAAAAAAATTGTAATATAATCATGTTCTTTTGAGACAATGGGCATTCTGTTAACTACAGCCACCAATATTGAAAACTCAGCCCAGCTAAGGGGAAATAGTATATTATGTGAAAAGAGTAGGACAGTAAGAGCTACATCAGGCAAGTAGTGTTAAGAGCTAACTCCAATTCTTTTCAAACCCCCACATCTAATAAAACGGAAGGTTCTGATTCTAATGAAGGTTTCTGATAACCACCATTTCCCAAAGAATGAAGAGGATAATTTCCTATGTTATTAACACATTCAAACTTTATAATAAGGATAAAATAATACAACATAAACCCAATATAAAACAAAAGACACTGCAAGGTAAATAAGGGACCTTGGGTTCAGCAGTGATATTTACTAGTTATTAACTATCCTACGGTAAGACTTGATGATCCCTATTAACAATGGCAGTACTTTCCCCATGGGTCAGACCTTGCAATTCTGAACAGTAGCACATACACAGTAATCACAAGATCAAAACAGAAAGCTCAGAAGGCAACCATAGTGGAAAAAAGTGTCTGGAATGATAATAGTCTTTTTGATAAGATATATTAATATTTAATACTAAGAATTTATTCTCTCTAGAAAGAAAAGAATAAGTAATTCATTTACCAGCATGCATAATGAATGGGTGCCCAGTGGTCACTATCTAATTGGTTGACTGAAAATCTCTCATTGAGAAGATGGCTTAGTAATTCTGAATCTCCTTCACAGGCACTTCGATGAAGAGGAAAATCATCTACCCACTGTCGTTCTCTAATTATTAAAAAGAAAGTAAAAAAATGAAAACAGCATTGTTTAAATTGAAATTGTTTCAAAGCAAATGTGACACACCTATTAAAGCTACATATAACTGAGCAGCTATAAGTAAACTATTAACTAGGTTGCAAAATTATAGCACATATTATTTTAAACAATATTTTAATACTGTAATATATTTTTAAGGTTAACAATATGGAGTAAAACCAAAAAAGTACTTGTCTTCTGTGACACTGCTCATGCTTCTCTGCCATTTTTCCTGTTTGGGAATTTGTATTTTTGAGTAGTCTGGAGCTCCTAGACCAAAGTATGGATTTATTACCACTTTATCTACCTAGAAAGTAGAAAACAAAACAAAAAGAAAAACTTCTTAAGAGCTTTTAATAATTGACCTTTATGTATATAAATACAGCATGGATATCATCTTAATGTTTGTTTACAAATAACTATACACACACACACACACACACACACACACACACACACACACACACATCTCAGAAAAAAATTACACTTGACATGAAATGACTTTTGAAACCAAAGCCAAAATTCAACTCTTACCCGATTTGTATATTGAAGATCTGATCCAAACAAAGGGTTATAAATACAGGTATCTGCTTTCTCTAGGGCTAACATTTTACTCTTTATTTCTAATGCACTATACCCCATATGTAGTGAGTTTTCTGCCTGGCCTGATTCAGTAGCATATGCAGGGTTTATGACATTAGTTTTTATACGCTCAAGTGGAGAAGGTCGGAATAAAGCTGGAATAAAGTGAGACTGTGCATGACGTTCATCTAACCACCTGGCAAAAATAGAAAAAAAAAGAGGTAGTAAAAACACTTGTTCAAAAATGAAGATGAAACGGTAGACTATTAATTCTGATATGTGGTACTTTCTAATATTACACTTGGATTTTTATAATCTTCATTAGTGTTGGCTAAGTACCTCATTTGTTAATAAAACTTTTGTTAATAGACACAAGTAAACAATTTTTAAAAATGTATATGCTATAGTAATGATAAAAACTCCTTTCAAAAAATGAAGTACCTTCAAAATTTACACCACTGAGATGTACGTGATAAGAGTCCTACTGTTAGAGAAAGACAAAGGGAGAGATTAAATTACTTATATTAATAAGAATATCTAAACACTAAATCCAGTTTTCTAACAGAAGAATCTTAATTCCAAGGTCAGGGCAGTGTTTGTTATTTTTTAATAAAATTAACATGCTCTAAACAGATAAGCCAATCTTGCCTTGGGTGGTTTTCATTTTTATTTTATAATTGAAAAACATACCATTTCTTAATACATATATTATTTTAAAAGTGTCTATATCGGACTAATTTCCAGTATAAACATGTATCTGATTAATTAAAAAATATATTTAAAGGTACATCTTACTTATCCAAGGCTATTAACATTCTTGCTGTAAGTGTTGCAAAGTGAGTACTGGATTCACTACAGACTCGCATAATATCCTGTAAGCAGTAAAATATTGGGCATCCTGGAGTATATGTATATTTAGTATTATCTGAAAAAAAAAGAATGGTGCCATCATAAAAAGGGTTATATCTACATTACGAAGTGAGTCATATTATACATTATATCTATGTAATATAAATATTACAAATACTACAATTGGACAGTATATTTTAGAACTATTATTGACATTTCTTATCCTCAATAACAAAATAGGCTTTGATCATAATCTGTTTATTTCCCAGAATACTTAAATATCTATTTCTATTCTATCTATGGTATATCATTTGAAAAATTCCTGATTTTAACCTAAGTACTTTTAATCTCAATTATACCTTCCCTCCTAACTTTTCCATCCTATTTAAAAAACTGAAATAAAAGCATCACTGGTTAGCCAATAATGCTTGTATACTAACCAATATACAAAGCCAAGAAGATATACATTAATTTGAAATTGAAACATTTTTGGCAAGTCAAAATTTTTTCTATGAACTTAACATGTATTTTATAACAGTATCCCAATAGTAACTATAAATGCAAACTTCTAAGTTCCTCAATAAACTTTCACTTAGCATCTAAAGTAATAAATATAAGAGAGATTGTACCTTTGACAACTGATGGAACAATAAATAATGATGCTTCTCTGCCCATCTTCTCTCCATCCAGAGGAAATTTCTTCATTAGTACCACTCGTTTTCCTAATCATTTTAAGAAAGGCAGCAAAGATAAAAAAAACAGACTTTTTTTTTTTTGGTGCTGGGGATTAAACCCAGGGCCTTGTACATATGAAGCAAGCACTCTACCAATTGAGCTATATCCCTAGCCCCAAAATAACAGACTTTCAAGTCTGATAAATTAACTCACAAATTAGAAAATAAATCTTTAGGAATTACGGATATAGCTCAGTAGTAGAGCACTTGTCTTAGTTTAGGCAAGGCATAATATCTGTGTTTGATCAAGAACATAATATCTGTGTTTGATCCCATGTACTGCAAATAAAAAAATAAGTTTAAAAAGAAAAGAAAAAAATTTTAAGACAACATAAGAGGAACTGAAATATGCTTAAAAATCAGTTTTATTACATATACTAATAAAAATAATAATTCTGATTATACAGGATCATCCTGTAGTAAGCTAGTACATTTAAGGTCATAGTTTCACTTACTAGAAGAGAAGTTTCCTATGTATAGCAAGGAAAACTGTTCTGCTAAGGACTGAGAAAGCAGGTCCAACAGCAAGGCATCCTGTAAGGTCAACAAACATACTTCCTCACTCAGCTCTGATAAAGGTGGTAATTTTATTACAGTCTGGGTTCACTGAGGCAGAGTAGTATATGAAAGTTACAAAATCTTAAATGGTAGCTCTTTGTTATTTAAATACTCATCTTCCATCCTCAATATTAACTTTTATTAGAATCTGATTGGGCTACAAACTAATGTTTTGAGTCGTAATCACAATTCTTGAGTCTGTTTACCTTAATTTGGCATTAAGTAGGCCATCACTAATAAACTACTAATCTTATACTCTAAAACCCCTCATTGTCTAGGTTCCTTTGCTATGATATTCATCAAATTTATCAATTTCCGATCTTCTCCCCTCAAGAAATACAATAGCTAGCAATAGGATTACTCTGTGGATAAGTAGTTAAACAGATAAATAATTTCATGTATTCATAAAATATCAGTTAGTATTTCTAGTTTTTTTAATATTTATTTTTTAGGTGTAGTTGGACACAATACCTTTAATTAATTAATTTATTTTTTATGTGATGCTGAGGTTCGAACCCAAAGCCTTGCACATGCTAGGCAAGCGTTCTACCGCTGAGCTACAACCCTAGCCCCATTATTTCTAGTTCTTAAGGCCTTTTCTATTATAGTCCCCAAAATTATTTTACAAAATGGACACTTGTTCAAAGTATAAATGTTAGATATAGAATAACATTCTAATAAATGTCGAGGCACTATTTGTTTTGTCTTTTTTTTTAAGAGAGAGTGATAGAGGGGAGAGAGAGAGAGAGAGAGAGAGAGAGAGAGAGAGAGAGAGAATTTTTAATATTTATTTTTTAGTTCTCGGCAGACACAACATCTTTGTTGGTATGTGGTGCTGAGGATCGAACCCGGGCCGCATGCATGCCAGGCAGGCGCGCTACCGCTTGAGCCATATCCCCAGCCCCTTGTTTTGTCTTTTTAAAAATATTTTTTTAGTAGTAGAAGAACATAATATCTTTATTTATTTATTTTTATGTGGTGCTGAGGATTGAACTCAGTGCCTCACACGTGTAGAGGCAAGTGATCTACCACTGAGCTATAGCCCCAGCCCCTCTTTTGTCTGTCTTGAGGTCTCCTATTTACTCGATCCTTCCTGCTTTGCTGCTTTCCCAGATCTGGTTCAGATTTACTGTTGAACTGCCTATTTTACAAATCATATCTGTAACTATGAGATCTGTTGTGGAAGGAAAAAAAGGCACTGACTTCAAAATGAGATGTGAGGGTTTAGTTCTAATTCCTCAATTAACAGCAACATGCTCTTTATGGGTGACAACCTATATCTGCATTTCCAATTACAGTTGTGAAAATGTCCACATACCAACTCACAGGACCAATTAAAGAATTTCAGGAATAAATGTGGTAGCAAAGCATATAGAGTACTACACAAAATGCAAAGCATACCTACTGCTACTATAGTTGTTTGTGATTTCCATGTGACACTTATACAATGAATCATTGGGACATAGCACCTGCTTATTAGCATGTGTGAGTTCCTGAGTTTCATCTCCAACACCAAAAACAAATAAAAACCCAAACTAACACAAAACAAAACAGAGACCCCCCCAAACCCTTAGACATTTACAAAAGCTCAATTGAAAAGGAGATTAATAGTAAATTCCTCTATTTGTGTTCATTAAAAGCTGCCTGAAAATATATTAGTATATTTTATTGTCTAAATGGGTAAAATTTTACTAGGCATGCTTCATTTATAATTCTTCCTAAGGGAAACTGCCTAGTACTCTGGGTCAGGGGAATTTTTGTTAATACTGACACCTCTCCCATCCCCCTTTTGGGTGAATGAACCTAGTAGCAAAGCTTGGCTTATGCACAGCAAATTATTACTTATCTATTTCAGCTCAAATACCTCACAGACTAAGCAGATTTCTGTCTCATGGATTCAGTCTCAGGATAAATCTTTTTTTTTTTAAAGAGAGAGAGAGAGAGAGAGAGAGAGAGAGAGAGAGAGAGAGAGAGAAAGAGAGAGAGAGAGAGAGAATTTTTTAATATTTATTATTTTTTAGTTCTCGGCGGACACAACATCTTTGTTGGTATGTGGTGCTGAGGATCGAACCCGGGCCACACGCATGCCAGGTGAGCGCGCTACCGCTTGAGCCACATCCCCAGCCCCATAAATCTTGATAACTATAATAATTTGGCAATCATGGAAGATGAAAATTTGACAGAGAAGTCAAAAGACTAAGGTAAAAAAGACTGGCAAATTTGTGATATCCACAGTCTTTCACACGCTTTGATCCCAAAAGGATGTTCCTCTTTCCCCTCATCCTGCTTCTTTCCCCCTAGGGTAAAAATGGTTTCTAGATCATTTTATTAAAAAAAATTCAATAATCAGGGAAAAAGGATTCTTTTTGTGAGATTCAGAATATATATCAAAGATCTGCAAAGTTATGGAGGAACTTCTTACAATCTTGAGTTATAACAGAGTCCCAACTCACAAAAACCCTTAAAGCTCTTCTGTGGAAGTAACCTATTCGAATCATACAATAAAGTGAATGGTACCTCAGAAAGTCATAACACAGCTGTATAGCTCAGCTAGATTATGTCTAGAAAACAAATTGGAAAAAAAAAAACTAACAAATCATAAGACCTGGCTATATGTCTGCAACAAATAATCTTTACTAAAACAGGTGAATCAGACACCTAATTTCTACAGGGGAACAATGACAAAAAACTGAATAAACTTTAAAAACCAAAAGCAGACACAGAGAGGTACTCTTTATCTCACTAACAATTGGTTTCAACTTCTTTTTGATTGAAGCAAGCATTATCTTTTTAATTATGATGCCTGAATCTTAGGCATAGTTTATAGTTTCTGTAATTTCTGACCACTTTTGCTTGTTAAAAGGATATACCCTGAGAAATTGGATCATCAATTTTTAATCACTTTTACTGTCTATACATTATTTAATATTTTAAATGGTGCCTATGTCTATACATTATTTAATATTTTAAAAGGTGTCTCAATCTTTCAAGGTTAGTATGTCTACACATTAGTTTCACTCTTAGAAAAGGGACTTATTTCTATGGCCAAATGGAAAGAAAATCCCTGCTATCTGGTAACTTCCAGGATTTCCCATAATCCATGAATGTTAACTTTTACTTAGTTATAAGATAGAGGTTTATAATTTCTTTTGTACTGGAGTAGAAACATAAAAACAGTAGTTCAATGATACTTACCTAGAAAACTAAACTTTCAGCAAATGTAATTTGTAATTGATTATAGTTTTTATTTTTAAATATTTATTTTTTTAGTTGTCATTGGACACAATACCTCTATTTTATTTATTTATTTTTATTTGGTGCTGAGGATTGAACCCAGTGCCTTGCATGTGCAAGGCAAAGCATTCTACCGCTGAGCCACAACCCTAGCCCATAGTTTTTTAATTTTTAATTGATTAAAAAAAATGACAACAGAATGCATTACAGTTCTTATTACACATATATATACCACAATTTTTCATATATCTGTTTGTATATAAAAAATGTTGATACCCAATTCGTGTCTTCATACATGTACTTTGAATAATGATGTCCATCTCATTCCACCATCCTTGCTAATCTCCTTCCCCTCCCTTTCCTTCCCACCTCTCTTCCCCATCTAGAATTCATCTATTCCTCCCATGCTCCCCCTCCCTACCCACTATGAGTCAGCCTCCTTATATCAGAGAAAACATTCAGCATTTGTTTTTTGGGGATTGGCTAACTTTATTTAGCATTATCTTCTCCAACACCATCCTTTTACCTACAAATGTCATTGTTTAATTCTCTTTTATTCCCTGCCCATAGTTTTTAAATCACTACTTCATTTCCTTTCTCTACTGACCAAATCATTAACATTGTGATTTCTTTAAATGCTTTTCAAGTTTGAGAAAAATTATAGTTGAATTACTTCTTAAAAGGCTTGATATAATTAATAAAAAAACTTTTTGTTTTGTAAGTTTTTCAAATGTAAAAAAAACAAACTTTGATTTTTGTATATTTTAAAATATATCTTATTTTTACAAGTATTTAAAGAAAACTGAGTTAAGAAAAATAAAGAAAAGTTTCCTACCTCTGATACCCTGGTTTGCTGGAGAAATTGGCTTGGTGGTTTCTACGACATAATCCAATATGCCTTGTGTAATTTCACTGTTGCCTTGAAGTTTAGTTTCCAACAAAACTTTCTTTCTCTTTTTTTTCTGTCCTTCAATGGGAACTTCATGCAATAGAATCTTAAATGAGAAAAATATCAGTAAGAGAAAGTTTAAAATAAAATGTGCCTTACCTAAAATACTGTAATACGCTAACAGCCGTTCTCAGCTCTAGTAATATGTCTAGTAATAAAGTAGAATAGCTTTAGAATAATAATATCAACACCCATCCCTAATCTCAGACCTATTAAATCAGAATGTCTAGGAACTGGAGTTCTAATACTAACAGTTTCAAAAAATTTCCAGGTAATTCATCAGTGTAGCCACGATTGAGAAGGAATAAGCAAATGCATTGCTGGAGCAACAGTCTACAGAAAACCCCTGCAGTACCCTTTAACAGGTTTCAGAAAACCTGAAAAGAGCAATTTAAGTAAAATACTAGAGGAATTAGGTTAGATTAAAAGTAATTCATAGTGCTAGGCATGTGTTGTATAGAAAAGATAACAATTCAGTTAGATATATTTTTGCCTGAATTACAAGTTTACCAATGTATGTAATACAATTCAAGACCACAGAGAAGTCACTTGATTGCCTAGAACTTAAGGGAAAAATATACATTAAATAGTTAAAAATAAACTGGGAAAACGAGAACAATGTTTACACAAACATTTTGAGTGAGTTGAATTTTGTAGTTTTTTCATTTTTGAGAACCATTCTACAAACTGTACTAAATCTAAGTATATAAATTGTAAGAAAAGCTCAAAGGAATAACTTTTACTATACAATAACCTACACACATAAATCAAATATTTAAATGCTCAAAAGACATGCAGCAGAAAGACATGATGGATAGAGATCTAGAATAACCAGCTTATCAATAAGGTTTAAAATATATAATAAATAAATAAAACATATTATAAGGTTTTATATGTTAATGATAGTATAGAATGACATTCAGTGCAGAAAATCAAATGTCATTAAATTTTCTCACTTCATATGACTTAGCTCTGTATTCTCGAGAATTGAGACTGGCAGTATTCTTTGGCCGAATAACAGCAACATATGCATCTTCTATGTTTTCTGGATTTCCCATTGCTTTACAAAACAAACAAAAATTCCTTAAAGATTAAATGACACAATTGGTGGCAAAGTAAAAATTAGAGTATTATATCCCAACTTGAAAATCTTTTATTTCCAATAATCACTTTGGAAACAATTAAAAAATGTTTACTTGTGTATCTTCGACTTGATAGTACCTAAAAGGCAAACCAGAGATAACTTTGATTGTATCTTTATCACGGAACTATTCAAAATATTAGCTTATAATTTAAGATTTTCCTATAAATTCCTTCTGTTAAAGGTAAAAAAAAATTCAAAATGAAGATACATATTTTCATAGATCTTAATGACAGTTAAGAATCTGTCTTTTAGGCATAAAAAAGTCATGAGGTTATAAAATATTTTGCAAATAATGACTTGAAACAATGATTCAGATCAATGCACACTCATTTTCCATAAATTATACAAGTGAATGAGATGTATGGACACCTCCTTAAAGACTGAAAACCCCCTAAAAGACAATGTATTGTGAAGACATTGTATAATATACATGGCACAATTACACAAACAAGTTTTGCCATTAAGTATCTACAAAGAGAAATCAAGTAACTCTTAGTTTTCCAAAATGAATTTGAAGCAAATCAATTCCTGTCTTGGCCAACCTAGGCTAAGAAATCAATCAAGTGCTTTATTTGTTAATGCTCATCACTTAGTTTTTTTTTTTTTTTTTTCTTTTTAATGTTAGCATTCCCAAAAGATTCTTAAAACTGGCTTTCCAGAAATATTCACACTAGACTATTTGAAATATACATTCTTCCTGTGACATGAAATAAGTAAACAAAGGCTTTTTTTAGGGAAATAATATTCCTATATTAATAATCAAGGTAAAGCCTGAAAAGATAGAGAACACATACAAATGGATAGGAAGAAAACAACTGAGCTAACAATAATGAAGATATAACTAGATATGTTATGAAATGTTGAGACTGAGTTTTAATGACGGTTTAAGTGACTATGTACAGGAAACATGTGGCATTTTGTCATATTTCCCACTCAATACCAGAAAATGTTTAGGCAAAAAATAACAATATAGTAAGTAATGAGGCCTCAGAAATGAAGTGTTGGGGGTGGTATCATTTTAAAATACACAAGGGCATTTTTGGTTGTGACTATGACTGGAGAAGGGGCGATAGAGAAGAAACATTTGGTGCCCGTGGGCAGAATAATGTTAGACTGCTTGCAAACAAACTCTAAAGAGACACAGCTCTCTGGGAGAGTGGGAAAGTAATGGAACTGAGATTTTTTAGTTAGGCCAGCTAGATAAAAAGACTTCTGGTGAAGCTAAAAGCACGATGGAGAAAAAGCAAAGAAAGAAAAAGAAAAGCCTCAAAAACAGAAGAAAGGGAAAGTGAGTTATGATGACAAGCTCCGACTCGGTTTTCCTACCTGACAACAAACACTCTGCCTTTCACTCCCCCACCTCCGCTACCACCCTTCAAGGAAAACTGCAAGCTTCTTTGCGCAGTTTCCACCTCAAAGGTAGCTTTGGCTTCTCAGTAACTATTCGTAGAAAGAAATTCCTTGCCTGGAGAAACTAGATACGGAGGTGATTCGGTCTCCGAGTTCTTTTCTTTCGCTGGAATCTGGATCTCGCTTCTCCTTTCCGCGAAGGAAACCTAGCGGTCTCACCCGTGCGGGCGGCCCACAGTCTCTGGGGCCGCTACATTCAACGCCCAGGGTGGGACGGTCACCGTAGGGGCGGGGTACCGTCACCGTTTTTTCATCCCTCCTTTCCTTCTCCCAGGCACAGCAGCCCGGCCCCACTTCCTGTAGCAGCAGGACCCTCGGTCGCCACCAGAAGACACCGGGCGCGTTCTCTCGCGCTCGCCACCCCACACCCCGAGAGCTCGGGTCTCTGGCGTCGGAGAACCTTTTGCGCACCCGCTTTTTATTGTCCCTCCCTTTCCTCGCGCCTGAGCACCGTTCACCCTTGCACTTTCTCCAGAAATTATGGGCTCCCAGACCTTCAAAGGCCCTATCTTTTCATCCTGCCGCTATCCGGGTGAGAAAATCGCTTCCGGGTTCACACCCCTCGCAGCCTCGCGGTTGGTGGCGGAAGAACTTCCGGGTCGGCAGCAGAGGTGCTACCGTTCCTGCCCGCTGCTGGCCCGGGCTACAAGGCTTTCTGGGACTGGTGGCGGGCGGCTCGGAGACCGCGGTGGTGGCGGCGGAAGCGACGGAGCCGGAGGCAGGGGAGGGGAGGAGGGCGGCCGGGGCCACGCGCGCGCGCGCAAGGCTCGAGCATGAGCCGGACTTGACCGTGAGGCGGAGGCAAGAGCCACCGCCTCCTCTTCCCCTCCCCCGAGAGAGTCGGCGCGGCGGCCAGAGAGGGATGGGGGGCGCCCGCCCAGTCTGAGCCTCTACTGGGTGCCCTGGGCTCACGCTACGCTTTCCGCGGGCCTCCAGTGCACACCCTGCACCCCGGCAGCCTCCGTTTAGCGGGTGCACCCAGGCGCGCGAGGAAGGGGCGCCTGTCCGGGTGGGTGGGGCGGGGAGGGTACCTCAGGACACCGGCTCGGCGCGAGAGGCAGGGGCGGCCGCGGCGGAGGCAGAATTGCAGACGTGCGGAGTCCAGCCAACCCTTACCCTGAGCCCAAGAAGTAACCGTAAGTCTCAGCCTCTCCGTATGGTTTGTTTGAGGCTGTCTCAACCCATTTTGGGATCCGACTTCAGACCTGCCTAGTTCACGCCCTCTCGTGTTTCTTAGGATCGTGAGTCTCCCCTTCTGGAGCACTGTCCGTCTGTCCCCATCACTGAACAGGCAGCATCCTGTGTCTGCCTTGTGGAGCTCTTCCTCCTGACGAATTTGCAAGCCACCTGGTTTGTGTGACGCTTCCCATCTTCCCCATCTAGATGCATCGCCTTGTCCCTCTGTCCTCAAAGGATTTGTGTCCTCTCTATCAGTACCCCCAGACACAGCCTCCCTAGTCCATCTTTGAAACGTGGAAAACCATGAGTTTTACCAACCTCAGGCTCTGGCTAGTGTCTTGAGGAGCTGATGGATGGTAGGGTCTGCAGGGCTCTGATGGGTGGGGATAGGTGTGGATGGCTTCGGTAAATCTTAGGTTTTGCTGCTTTTGCCACCAAAACAAAAGAATGGGGCGCTTTTGTGTACCCTTACTCCTCTCCTTTCCTAACTATGTGTGTGCACTGTTTTCTGTATGTTGCTGTTTGAGTCGAAGGAAGTTGGAGATGTAGATGTTATTAAGCATCTCCTGAGGTGGGTTTTGAGAATTAGTCTCTCAAGCGCTTATTGAACAGTCTTATATTGAAATGAAGACCCATTCCCAAACTGCATTACAACTAAGATCTGAGAAAGAATATGAAAACAAAACCCTGAGGCTCCAAGTAGTATGTTTTGGATAACTTTAGATAATTTTAAGTGTTTTGATTTACATGTAGTTCTTAGTTTGCAAGAGTGAATGTTTGTGCATGATGTGAAAAATCCTTGTATTAAAAGCTTTTTCTTTGTTAATGGAGACATACGGTGGTTAAAATATGATTTTTAAAGATCATGTCAGATTATATTTTATAAGGTATTAATTTCCAAGGAACCGACCTTAACCACTCGCAGATGTTGCACACCTTGGTGCCTACCTTCCTCCCCTTAGTCAAAAAAAGTTAACTATGAATGACTTTAATGTTTATTTTCAGATTTTTTTTACTAGACCTTTTTTCTCATTAAAATTTAATTGCTTTCTTTTTTAAAATTTTTATTGCATTTTTAAAAATTATTTTTTCATTGTAGGTGGACACAGTATCTTTATTTTATTTTTGTGTGGTGCCGAGGATCAAACCCAGTGCCTCACTGGTGCTAGGCGAGTGAGTGCTCTACCACTGAGGCAAAACCACAGCCCCTTGGTTTGCTTTCTTAAGCTGATACTGCAGAACTTTCCAGAAATTAGATAAAAATATAATTTTAATGCTGTCCATGATTAGAGAGTAGGTCTCATATGCCTTCATGAATTTACTACTTTTCAAAGCAACATAGAAATAAAATAATAATTTAAGAATAATATTACTCTGTGCCTTGCAGATTAAATGTTATTATTCTCTAAATTAGTAGTCCAGTAGCTTTGGTGATGGGTTTCTTGAAAGACTTTATTTCATTAAGAGAAATAGATGTATTTAATGTTTTTCTCCTCAACCTCTTCTCAGCAGTTGGTTTGGAGCTATTTGACCTGTAACTTACAATTAACAGATTTTAGTTTGAAATAGGCTCAGGAGACGTAGCCTCACCTATCTCTCTGGAAATGTACATTTACTTGTCATAGAAGCCAAGCACTGTTCAGAGATGAGTGTATTATTAAGGGTGTGGCTTTTGTGTTCTGTAAAAATGATCAGTTTTTAAATAAGAAAAAAATGGGTGTCATAGTGAGCTGATGGGCAATAACTTTGTGAAATCTTGAATAAACTAATGTCTATTGATTCTTCTTATCCTTGGGATAGGGTGGGAAAGATAGGACCATATTTTCATATTTCACTTGTTTTTCCCTTCATGTCTCTGAGGATTTTCTGTTTACAATACCAAAGAGCTCTAAAATCATGCAGACTCTCCTATGCAAGGACTACCACAGGTAGCTGCTTAGACATGGGAGATAAAGGTTTTGCCACCCTTTTGTATTTTTTTTAATACTTATTTTTTAGTTGTAGTTGGACACAATATCCTTATTTTATTCATTTACTTTTATGTGGTGCTGAGGATCAAACCCAGGGTCTGGCACCTGTGAGACAAGGGCTCTACCCCTGAGCCACAACCCAAGCCCTACCCTTTTGTATTAAGGCACTGCCCACTTTTGAGAGAGTTGATTGTCTTTCCTTTCATTTTGTGTGTGTGTGTGTGTGTGTGTGTGTGTGTGTGTATGTGTGTGTGTATATACACTCAGACTTGTGAAAGTGAAACGTGTGTATTTACAACCTACTTGTAGGTAAAAGTTCTGCTGATTTTCATATATATAAATACAGTAGATGGAAGAATTATGAATTAAGTTCATCTGATTCTTACTGAATGGAGAGTAGAAAAGGTTCCTGGCTGCTTTTGGTAATTTTTCCTTCTTTGGTGATACAGCATTCGTTTAAGTTAAATTTTAAAATAGTTATTTCAGTTAGACTTTATACATGATATATTTCCAGAAAGAATTTGAGAGTAGGCTCAGTCATTATTAGAGATCAGCTGAAGGGAGTTTCCATGGATCATTCTAAAAATGCTTAGGTATTTTCTTTTTCAAAGTGACGTGCTTAGGGAACAGTGATTTTTGTACTCTTACTTTATTTTTCAGACAACCTCAGACTGCCTTCTTTTTTTTTTTTTTTTTGCTTTTCCAGATTTAAAAAAAAATTTTTTTCACGCTCACTTCATTTCAGTAAACCATTATTGAACACCTCTACATGTGCAAGGCTCTGTGTTATGTCAAGATTCCTTTCCTTAGTTGATTTACCAGTGTAGATATATTATGCTGACTTTTTCCAACTGTCTTTATAGATTTCTCTAATAGATTTTTAAGACACTTCACCTTTTTACAGTGTTGTTTTGCATCCTTTCTATAAGAATAAACATAATAAATGCCTCCCATTGAGTGCTTAATTTTTGACAGTCCTGATAATTTTTATTTATTTTATTTTATTTTTGGAATAGTCCTAAAAATATTTTATCTTCTTTTGAAAGCCATACAGATTTTGGTTTATAGTATTGCTGAATGTTTTTTTACTTGTAATATGCTAGAAATGATTTGACTTACACTCCTTGGGGGGAAGAAGTTTTAATAGATTTGTAACAGTTCTTAATTTTTTAATGTTGCTTCAAATTGACAAATCGTAATTTCGTAAAGTATTATTATCTCTTATGTTCTAAAACAGATAATTACATATCAAAATGTAATTTTCAGTTATTGTTTAAACCTTTGGAAAGACATACTTCTTAATTTCATTATGTGTAACTATAACATAGATCTTCAGCCATGCATAATTTTTTTTCAAGTTCAACAATGGAACCAAGAGCCTATAAAATGTATTAAAATGTGTTTATTCTCTAGGAAAATCATGTGACATATGTTCAGCTTTTAAAATTCAGAGTTTAATTTGGCTAACTATCTAAATGCCTGGGAGAGTTTTGGTTTCTGTAAAGACAATGTATTCCTTCAAATTCGAAAATGATTTTACTTATTTGTTATCAGTAGGATATGTGTTTATCAGCAGTTTGATACAGTTAATTCTACTAATTTTTCCAGACTCTTTTTTTTTTTTAACATGGTCTTCCACTATCTCCAGAAGTCTCATTGGTATATTAAACATCTTATTCCAATTTTTTTAACCAAAAACTATTAACAGTTTGCTGTTTTTAGGGGTATAGAGCAGATAATTAATACTTCTCAAGTTCCTAAGAAAGAAAATCCTTGATATTTTTCTATTCTTAGTTTGACGTGTGTGTGTGTGTGTGTGTGTGTGTTTGTGTGTGTAATTTTAACTTGATTTAAATAGTCTCGCCTTTTCAGTGTACCAAAATCCTTGATATTTTTAAGTCACTGTATTTTGCTGTTTGGAATAATATTTGTGGTAGACTTCCTATTCAAGGAATTATGAGCATGTCATAAATTTGTTAGTTGCTGACTGAGGCTACACTGATGAACAAATCAGGATTCTCTTCCTCATTTAGCTGTAAAATGCCCATTTAAAATTCAGGAAGAAAATATTCATTTAAAACATTGAGATGCTCTTAGTTCTCCAAGTAGGCATAAAAACATTGTCTTCTTTTTTAATGCATCAAATATGGTAAAAGAAGGCATGTAAATAAGCATATTAAGCCAAAACTTTCATTCTGTTTCCTGGCTTCAGACAATGACTGATTCATATTTGCTGAACCATCGAATTTTCTATATCACATTTTTATTTCAGATTTTTAAAACATCAGTTTGAAATAATTTCAAATTTTAAATGGTATATAGTATAAAGAACTGCTGCAAAGAATCTCTTCACCCAATTTCTTCCATTGTTAATATTTTGCTGCATTTCTTCCATTGCCTGCCCTGTCTCCATAATACATGCATATGTGCCCGGATTATCAGTCTTTCCCAAAACCTTTGGAGCATGTTGCAAATGTGTATCTTATCAACCTTAAGCAGGCCAGCATATACTTCTTAAAAACAAGGCACTATGTTGTATAACCAAAATACAACTCAACAGAAAGACATTTTCTATTTAGTTGTCATAACTCTTTAAATTTCTTGAGCCTCAATTTTCCCTGGTCTTTCATGTCTTTGGCCATTTTATAAAACACAGGGCCTGCATTCTGTAGAATGATCTTTATTCTAGATCTGTGTAATGTTTCCTCATGACCCCAATCAGATGATGCTTTCCTGGTTAGAAATACCATACAAATTGTGCTGTGCCCTTCTTGATGCATTGCATCCAGAGGCATACAGTGTCAAACCATGTCACTAGTAGTGATGTTAACAAGATAATATTTGTTTCCCTTTGTAATTGATAAGTATTTGTAGAGATATTGTCCATCACTGTGCCAGTATCTTAATCAAACCTCTTCTCATTAGCCTTAGTGTTATTGATGATTCCCATACGAATTAACCACTTTTATGATGATTGCCATTATTTATCTCCATTATTTCTTCTATATGTACTGTTGATATTATAAGGCACTTTTCTTTTCTATTAATTAAATGCATAAAAAGACTCATGAATTTTGACTTTATTCAATGTGTTGTGATTTGTTACCATTATTATTTACTTTGCTATTTAATTTGTCCCCTATTTAGCCAGGGGGAGCCCCCATCAAACTGGCTTCCATGCTTATTTATCATGCTCCTATCTTATTCATTGTGCATTTTCTTAGTACTTTCTGGTAGAACAAGTTGTTCCTGGTTCATCTTGTGCTTTGCTTGTTCTGGTCCTAGAAGCAGCCATTTCTTCAAGGAGCCTTGTTTTTGACTTTTGTTTTTGTAAAGGGTCATATTTAAAGCAAAGATTTGGGGCGTAGTGTGCTCATTGCTATTGGGGAGTCGTTGCTATCAAGTGTTCTTCATGAATAAAATTAGGATACAAGTGTATAGTTTGTATACATATGTATATATATAAATAAGTTGTATATGTACTTAATTATTTCTATGCCTATGTGTATATATTATAAAATCATTAGTTTGTTTTTGTAGTTTCAATTCCAGTGTGATACCCAAGATTCTTTCTAACCTTGCCCCTCTTCATGTTTATAAATTCTTTCTGTGGTAGTAAGAAACTTAACTTGGCTTTTGCCTAAATATATTTATCATGTGCCCAGTTGTTATTTGCTCAATGTGTATGTGTTAGTTAGGTTCTCATCACTGTGACAAGAACAACTTAGAGGAGGGAAAGTTTATTTTGAATTACAGTTCCAGAGGTATAGTCTGTCATTGGCCAAGTCCATTGCTGTAGGCCCAAGGTGAAGTGGAACATCATGGCAGAAGGGCATGGTGAGGAGCACTTGTCCATTCACAGCAGCTAGGAATCAGAGAGAGAGAAATGGGTGGGGCCACAGAGAAGATGAACCTTTCAAGGTATACCTGCAGTGACCCATCTCCTCCATCCATGCCCCTCCTGCATACATTGCCGCTCAGTATGGACCAATAGGCTACAGATGGACCAATAGGCTACAGCTCTCATAATTCAATCATTTTACTTCTGAATAATCCTGTATTAACGTAGGAGCTTATAGGGAATTTCTCGTATCCAAACCATGACTGTGTTACCATTCTCCTACATCTGACTCATCATTGTACATCATGGACTGCCAATGGGCCTATACCTTTTTATGAATCTACAACCTCTCCCTAGACCCATAACTCTGTACAACTCTCTATCCCCACGTAACCCTAATTGTCCTTATCTGAGGTAATTGTGCTAACAGGGCCTCCCTGCCCTGCATCATCAGCCAGCATGCTAACTTTTTTGCATGCCTCAGTAGTTAATCTTAAAATAAATTTTGAGGAATTACAAGCATACATGGATGTGGTAACATATGTACATGATTTTTTCACACACAAATGGTAATGTTAAATATTCTGTACCTTGGGTTCTGTTTTGTTTACTTATCATATCTTGAAAGTTTCATGTGAATACATAAAGCATTCTTTTTAACAGTTATATAGTTATTTCAGTGTGTGTGAGTATGTACACACACATATATCCAGACAACTTTCTGCCACCTAACTGTGGTGGTGTATGTATGTATGTGTATGTGTATGTATATATGTATATATATATATATATATATATATATATATATATGTATACACACACGATATATATATATATATATATAATAAATGTCTCCCATCCTAGTATATATTTCTCTTTGCAATGTCCCTTTACTGCTTCTTCCATCCATAAGTAATCTTTGAGTTCTGGAGCCAAATCCTTAAGAAGCTTCAAAGAATGCTTTCCTACAACTGCTAGCAAGAAAGCTAGTCTAGCCTATAGAAGGATAAGAAGTCTGTTACAGGAGAACCATGATACCCAGCCAACAACCAGCTGACATTAAAGTGAGTTATCTTGGATCTACTAGTCCAGCTGACCCTTAGCTGAATGCACCAGCAGAGAAGCCAGAAATGAAATCAGCAAAGAAACTTCAAATCAACTTACAGAGTTTTAAGAAATAACATGGTGTTGTTTCAAAACTCTAAATATGGGGTAGTTTGTTCTGTAGCATCTGAAACCGTAACTGCTCGTTTGGACATATAACCAATCTACTGTTCTACAATAATATGTTATAATAAATATCTATATACATAATATTCACCAATTGAATTTTAATCATGATGCCAAATTGTTTTGCAGAGATACTGGCACAATTCTTATTGTTACCATCAATGTCTAAGAGTGGCTGTTTTCCCTACAAATTTACTATTACTGAATGCTCTTCTTTGACAATAAAAAAAGACAAAAGGCTTCTATGGTGCTTAATTTTGCATTTCCTTAACTACTTATGAGGCTAAGCATTTTTAAGTATCTTCATTGGCCATTTTGATTTATTTTTGGGCACTGGGGATTGAACCCAGGGGTGCTTTACCATCGAAATACATCCATCCCCAATACTTTTTCTTTTTTATTTTGAGATAGGATCTTGCTAAGTTGCTAAGACTAACTTTAAATTTGTGATCCTCCTGCCTCAGCTTCAGCCTCCTTGGTTGCTGGAATTACAGGCATGTGACACCACACCTGTCGTTTTTTTTCTTGGTACCAGGGATTGAACTCTTGGATGGTTGACCACTGAGCGACATCCCCAGCCCTTTTATTTTTAATTTTGAGACAGGGTCTTGCTAAGTTGCTGAGTTTGGCTTTGAACTTTTGATCCTCTTGCCTCAGCCTCCCAAACTGCTGGGATAACATGTGTGTGTTACAGCACCCAGCCCTGTTCTCTCATTTTGTTTTTTAGTTCTATGAATTGCTTATTCATATCTTTACTCATTTTTTTCTTACTAAATTGTGGTGTTCTTTGATATATTTGTTATGCATATAATTCTTATTTGCAAACATGTTTTGTCAATCTTTTTTTTGGTCTTAGTTTGTATTATTCAACATGAAGTTTATGTGTGAGACTTTGCAAGAATGTTCAGAGGAGAAATCATTGAGTTATGATGGCATTAACTGGTAACTGAAGGTAGGTAGGGTGTGGCTGGGGGAGGTGGGTCATTGGGGCATGCATTTGGGATATATATTTGTATCTGGTGAGTGGAGTTTCTCTCTATCTCTGCTTCCTGATCATCAAGTATGCTGCTTCCCTCCACCTACTTACTCTTCCACCATGATGTTCAGCCTTACCTTGAGCCCCTAGAAATGGAGCTGAGTATCGACTGAGAGCTCTGAAACAGAGAGCCCCTAAATAAACTTCTCTTTTACAATTGTTCTGGTGAGGTCTTTTAGTCACATCAGGAAAAAAGTTGACTAAAACAAATTAAGAGATAAGCTGTGAATTGGCAAATGTTGGTCTTGGCAAGAAGTTTTTTCTGGGATATTAGAATCTGTTCCAGTATTAAATAAATATTCCTTAAATACCTTCGTAAAAATAATGCAGGTGAATACTGAGATGTTTAGAACATACTTCTGGGTCTGGGGTTGTGGCTCAGTGGTGGAGCACTCGCCTAGCATGCATGGGGCACTGGGTTCGATCCTCAGCACCACATAAATGTAAGATAAAGATATTGTGTCCAATTGAAACTAAAGAATAAATATTAAAAAACAGAAACATACACTTCTTATTCTCAAGGAGTTTGTATTTTAAAATAAGCACTAAATGTCAACAATATGAGACAGAATATGATATTTTGGCTTCTATCTCTATTATAAAATGATGGCAAGTGAAGGCTGGAATTAAGTCAAACTAAAAGGATCTTAAACAAATATTGTTTCCATGTGTTCTACACTGCCTTCCACAATATTTATTTTCCCCTCACCTCTTACCTGTATGTTACCTGTACTTTACCTGGGACCCCTTGGGAAATAAAATTAGAGTACAATTAAAATGGTTTCAGCTTAGGACACAAAGAATCAACAAACTGTTCTCTGGCTTTCTCCACTCTTTGGCACTCTTGGAGTTGTATGGAATATAACCAGGAAGATAAATGTTGATCAGAAAACTTGCCACATTACATGAATGAAGGAGTTATTGTGAATAGTCTTGAGATTAGTTTAGGAACAGTATTGTACTGATAGGACAGTGGGGGAAATGACGCTGGCATGTCATGGCATGGCATGTCCTTACAAAGCTGGATAGCACTCTCTCAATGTTATGGTTCTTTTCTTCCATATTTAATATACAGAGCAAAGAATGAGAAGGGCATGCATTATTAACAATAAATAAAGCATCTGTGGTTTCAAAATATTTGTTTCTATTTCTAGAAAGTGATTTTTCTACTTTTGTGAAGGGGTGTGTTTGCTGTGTGACCAGTGAGGCCACGTTTTACCTATATTTGAAATGTAACTTGACATCAACAGATTTATTTTAAAAGTTGTATATTCTGATTAGAAAGTCATTACTTTTTCTATAAAATAGCACTAAGAAGAGACAATAAAGGTTTAACTTATAACTTGATTTCATAAAATGAGAAGAAATAGGGAGTTTAAGAGGGAGGGGTTATTTCTGATTTTTTAACTACTCAAAAACTCTGTATGGGTTAAATGTCAAATGTATAAGGCAAGAGAAAATGTAGAATAATAAGTTTAAGTTTTCAAGAATTTTATAGTCTAGTAACCTTTTTCATTTGACATTCCTTGAGGAAATTGAGCCTTACTGCTCTAAGCCAGAGGTTCTCAAAGTGTAGCATATTTTAGAATCGTTTGGAGGGCTTGTTAATATGCAGAGTGCTGGGTCCCACCTGCAAAGATTCTAAATTCAGTTATGTCTGGGTGGGACCTGAGTGTTTTCATTACTAAAAAGGTAACAGCTGCTGCTGTTGTTGCTGTTATCTATTTGTGAAATTATTTCTCCCCTATGCCTCTAGAATGGTAATAGTTATATACAACCACTGAGAGAATTTTAAGAAATGAGAAGTCATTTTTCTGTGTTTTTTGCTTTAGATGAGAAACTCTGATGGAGAAAGCCTGGAGGGGTGGGGAAATTTAAAAAATGGATGAAATTAACTATAATTCCAAATCTTAACCCATTTGAAAAGATAAAAACAAAGTTACATGGACATAGAAAGATAAATGTATCATAATGTCTAGGATGAATTGAAGGGAAAAAACACAGTACAAGTTCAATTACTTAAGGGTTCTTTCATCCACCTTCTATTCAGAATATGTTTAAAAGAGAGTTTTTATAACCCCAGCCACTTGGGAGGTTGAGGCAGGAGGTTCTCTCGTATGAAGGCAGCCAGAGCAACATAACAAGACTCTGTCTCAAAAAATAAAAAGAACTGGGATGGATGTAGTTGAATAGTGAAGTGCCTCTGGGTTCAGTCTCCAGTACCCAAAACAAGCAAAACACTCTATTTGGAATTTTTGCCTTTAGACCTATTTGATGACATCAGCTACACATCAGGGGCCAGTTTAAATGTAAAATGTAGCACATTTGATGATGTCAGTGTGCCAGTTTGCAATCTGAAAATTATATAAATATTTGATTTTTTTGCATGATGCTTCTTACCACCTTCCTTATCAATTCCTTTCATTCCTTGATGTAGTTTGCATATACTTCTGACTCCTTAATTGGATTCCTGATTCCTCATTTTTGTTTTCTATTTAACATGTATGTATTGAATAATTAATACCTGGAGAAAAATTTCAGCACTTTAAAATTGGAAAACTATACAATACAATTATATTTCTGAATTGTGTATCTAGCCCAGACCTGTCACTTCAGTTTCAGTCTTGTCTACTCTTTTGCCTATCTAATATCTAATAGGTCTCTCAAAAATTAGCAGATCTCTCCTCCCATTCAAACCTTACCTCCTACAATCTTTCCCTTTCAGCAATGATAACTCCATCCTTCCAGGAACTCAGACCAAGTATCTGGGAGCTATTTTTTTTTTTTTTTTTGGTACCGAGGATTGAACTCAGGGGCACTTAATAACTGAGGTTTGTTAATATGCAACCCTTTTTTGTATTTTATTTAGAGACAGAGTGTTACTGAGGTTTTTAGGGCCTCGCTAAGTTGCTGAGTCTGGCTTTGAATTTGTGATCCTTCTCTCATCCTCCTGAGCTGCTGGGATTACAGATGTACATCACTGTGCCTGGCCTCTTAACTTTTCCTTTTCTTTTACTCATTTTTCCTATCCATCAGCAAATTCTGTCTGCTCTTACCTTCAGAATACATCCAGAATTGGATGAAGTATTCACCACCTCTATTGCTACCTTCTTAATTCAGTCTACTATCCTTTATTTGGATTAGTACAGCCAATTCCTAACTGGTCGTCTTCTTGGCTTTCCCACACCCCCCTTTCTTCTTGACAACCAGCCAGGGTGATCCTGTTAAATAAAAGTCAGGTCATTTCATTTCTTTGATAAAAGCCTCCAGTGGCTTTCCTTTTCACCTAGTGTAGTGATTTACAGTGACCTTCAAAAAATCTACCTAAACATACCTTCCATTAGTTCTCTTGATTTTGTACTTACTACTTCCTTCCTCAGTGTATATACTGCATACTTGGCCTGTTTTCCTTGAACACGTAGGGTATGCTTCTCTCTGTACACTGGGTATTCCTTATACCTGGAATACTCTTTCCCCTAGATACTACATGGTTTCCTACTTCCCCTCCTTTAGCTCTTTCTCAGATGTCACCTTGGTAAGACCTTCCCTAATTACCTTCTAAAACATTACAACATGCCAACATTCCCTTCCCTTCCTGGTTTTATTATTTTAAAAAATAACACCTTATGTTATTGAACATAGAGTATAAATTATTATGAGTCCAACAGTTTTAGTTTATTTTGTTCCTGCTATATTCTCCTACCCTTAGAACAATGCCTGGCATATGATAAGTGGTAGGTAAATATTGGTGCATGAATTTATTTTAACTGCCGAGAAGAGTATGTATATATTTCTTCTGAGAAGTGCGTCTGAAATCATGTGGCTGCCTGCCACATTGTCTTTTAACACTTAATTACTCTGCTTCTTATTCCTAAATTGGTATGTTCTATGCCTCTCTCTGATTTGGATTTAAAATTACTATGTGTTTTATTTTGTTTGTTTGCAACATATTTTCCTTGGTGTAAATTATAGTTCCTAAGTTTATGTATTATGTTGGAAAATAATTAAACATAAGTTAATATTCTTGAGGCATATGAATTATTAATTATTGTCATTGACTGTGGTGTTTACTTATAGTCAGTAATATTTTGGCATGTGTCTTGATTTTAGATGATTTTTATGTCATAATTTGTAGCTATATCATAGCTTCTTTCATATTCTCCTAGAAAGATCAGGAACTTAGTCCTGATTTGATATCTGAGGGTTTTACATATTTAAGTTTTTGTGTAGATGTGCTTAATTAATAAGTATCTTAATTGGAACACTTAGATCCTATGGAGGCCCATTCTCTTCCCATTTTTTTTTTAATTTTCACTTCCAAAGACTTGAGTTTTATGTACTTGTTATGAAAGTTATAATGACTTAGATTTTTCATTTCAAGTATTTGTGCCTTGTTGCCAGGTCATTTTTAAAAATTGTTTTTAAGGGGTTGGGTTTGTGACTCAGCGGTAGCACACTCGCCTAGCACATGTGAGGCCCTGGGTTCGATCCTCAGCACCACATAAAAATAAAAAAAGAAAGATATTGTGTCTAACTAAAAAATAAATATTTTTAAAACAATTGTTTTTAAAATTATGTTTTTATTAGTGCATTATTGTAGGTACACATAACATTGGGATCCATTTTGACATAATCATAGGTGCATGTAATACAGTTTACTCCACTTTAGTCCCCACTACTTTTTCCCTTCCTTCTTCCCTCTCTCTTCCTTGTACTTACTTGTAGTTTTCTAATTGCTGCTTTATACATACGCATAAAGGTGAAATTCACTATGGTATATTCATAAATATACATATGACCATAGCATAATTTGGTCAATTTCATTATATCATTTCTCTCTTTTCCTTTCCCACCTCCCTCCTCTATACCTTTTCTTTACTCCACCAATTTCCTATCTATTTTCATGGGATTCCCATACCAAACCTTTTTTCGGTTACTTTAGTCTAGCTTCCACATATGAGAGAAAACATTTGACCCTTGACTTTCTGAGTCTGACTTATTTCACTTAGCATTATGTTCTCCAGTTCCATCCATTTACCAGTAAATGACAGTTTCATTCTTTATGACTGAATAAAAGTCCATTGTGTATATATGCCCAATTTTCTTTATCTATTCATCTATTGATGGGCACTTGAGCTGGGTCCATTACTTGGTTATTATGAATTGTACTGCTATAAAAACTGATATGCCTATATCACTATAATATGCTGATTTTAATTTTTTAGGATAAATTCCAACAAGTAGGATAGCTCGGTCATATGGTGGTTCCATTCTTAATGCTTTGAGTCAACTCCATACTGCTTTACAATGTGGTTGCACTAATTTGTAGTTCCACCAACAATCTATGAGGGGATCTTTTTTCCTACATCCTCACCAGCATTTATTATTATTTGTGTTCTTGATGATAGCCATTCTAGCTGGAGTGAGATCAAATCACATTGGAGTTTTGATTAAATCATGAGGATATAGAAAATTTAGACAGAGCAATATCAAGCAATCAGATTAAAGTAGCAATTAAAAGCCTTCCAATAAAGAAAAGCCCAGGACCAAATGGATTCTCAGCTGAGTTTTATGAGACCTTTAAAGAAGAACCAGTGCCAATCTTCTTCAAATCATTCCATGAAATCAAAAGGGAGAAAATACTGCCAGATTCATTCTATGAAACCAGTATTAATCTGATACCAAAACCAAACAAAGATATGTCAAGGAAGAAAACTTCAAACTAACATGTTCAGACCTAATGAACATAGATGCAGAAATCCTTAATAATGGCAAACCACATTAAAAAGAAACACATTAAGAAGATAGTACATATGATCAAGTGGGTTTCATCCCAAAGATGAAAGGTTGGTTCAGCATACACAAATGAATAAAGATAATTCACCACATAAATGTTCTTAAGGGCAAGAGTCACATAATCATCTCAGTAGATGTAGAAAAAATCCAGCACCCATTCATGTTTAAAATGCTGGAAAAACTAGGGATAGAAAGAACTTACCTAAATGTTGTAAAAGCTGTATATGACAAATCCATGGCCAACATCATACTAATGGATGAAAACCTGAAAGCATTTCCTCTCAATCAGGATCAAGACAAGGATTTCTGCTCTCACTACTCCTATTCAATATGGTTCTTGAAACTGTAGCCAGAGCAATTAGGGAAAAGAAGAAAATTAAAGAAGTCAAATTATCTCTGCGAATGACATAATCCTTTATTTAGAAGACTCAGAAAACTTGAAGCTAATAAACCAATTCAGCAAAGTAGCAGAATACAAGGTCAACATATATAAATTAATCCTTCCTGTCCTCCAGTAATGAATTGCTGAGAAATCAGAAAAACTATCCCATTCACCTTATCTTCAAAATAATAAAATAAAATAAAATACTTCAGAATAAATCTAACCAAGCAGATGCAAGGCCTCTACAATGAATACTATAGAACACTAAAGAAAAAAATTGAAGAAGACCTTAGAAGATGGAAAGATCTTCCATGTTCTTGGATAGGCTGACTTAATATTGTCAAAATGGCCATACTACCAAATTCATTATACACGTTTTGATGCAATCCCCATCAAAATACTGATGGCATTCTTCACACAACTAGAAAAAATAACCTTAAAATCATTTGGAAAAGGGGCTGGGATTGTGGCTCAGTGGTAGAGCACTCACCTTGTATGTGCGAGACCCTGGGTTCGATCCTCAACACCACATAAAAATAAATAAGTGAAATAAAGGTATCGTGTTCAACTACAACTAAAAAAATAAATATTTTTAAAAACATTGTTTGGAAGAGTGAGGAATAATCGAAGCAATCCTGAGCAAAAAGAGTGAGGCTGGAGGTTTCACAATACCAGACTTCAAATTATACTACAGAGCTATAGTAACAGAAATGCATGATATTGGCATCAAAACAGACATGAAGATCAGAGGCATAGAAGACACACAGACAAATCCACATAGATGCAGTCATCTGATACTCAATAAAAGCCCCAAAACGGCCGGGGTTGTGGCTCAGTGGTAGAGCGCTCAGGCGCTGGGTGCAATCCTCAGCACCACATAACATAAAAAGTAAAATACAGGTATTATGTCCAACTATAACTGAATATATATGTGTGTGTGTGTGTATACACACACATATATGTGCACATATACATATACATATATATATATATATATTCTAAAAACATACATTGGAGAAAAAATGGCATTTCAACAAATGGTGCTGGGAAAACTGTATTCATATGTAGAAGAATGTAACTAAATCCATATCTTTCACTTTGCACAAAAGTCAACTCAGAATGAATCAGAGACCTAGGAATTAGACCAGAAACTTTGCAACTGCTAGAATGAAACAATAGGCTCAACACTCCAGCACATTGACACAGGCAACAACTTTCTTAACCAGACCCCTAAAATTCAAGAGATAAAACTTAGAATTAATAAAAGGGATAGCATCAGATTAAGAAACTTCTGCACAGCAAAGGGAAATGAGTGTGAAGACAAAGCCTGTAGCATGGGAGAAAATTTTTTGCCTGCTGTTCCTTTGACAGGGAATTATTAACACCAAAACAACCAAATAACCTAAATCAATAAGTAGCCAAAAAAACTAAACAAACATTTTTAAAAAGAAGAAATACAAATGGCCAACAAATATATTTAAAAATGTACAACATCCCTGGTAATCAGGGAAATGCAAATCAGATCACATTTTGAATCATGTCCTAACTCTTCAATTTCAAAGATTTACTGTAGCACTCATGTTCATCCTGCTACCATTTCTTTAGGATACAGGAAGCATGGTTGGCTTCAGATTTAATTCTTCACAACACAGGGCCACTATTATTGCTATATTACCCCTCATCACTTCATTAAGATGTATGGACTATGAAATGAAGTTCAGAACATGTCAAATACATAGGACTCAGGTTTTGGTTTCTGATATTGGAGAATTTGTAGTCTGAGGCAGTTATCTATGGCCTTAGCAACAGATAAGAGACATGAGAAAACCCTTACCCTTTATTTTGTATCTATGGCAATAGAATGTACTTAATGTGATGATTCACTATCAATAGCTAAAGATGTATAAAGTACAAATGAATTCTTTCTTCTAGATGCAAACAAGGGTTTGAATGTCAGTATGTATAAGTAACTCATAATCTAATAAGTAACTCATACTCTAATCATCCAGGATTCAAACTGAAGTTTGTCTTCAGTTTTATCAGTATACCCCTAAAAAAAACCTTTCCAAAATAAATTCCCCAAATCTGTGTACTTTATTGTAAAATACAGGTGGTATTGTATGTGAATTAAATGACAGAAGATACCTGATACCACAGGAGTAGGTTTTTCCCATCAGTATCTCTCTGTAAATCTAGGATTTGGGCCTCTTAACAGACTTACTTCTATACATTTATTTTTCAAACCCTGTTGTTAAATATTTTCATTAACATCTGAAAGTTTTACTCTGATACCAAAACCTTTAATTCCATTTCTTCAAAGAATAGTTAAACTGTTGATTTGAGTTTTGTTCTTTATAGTTTTGTGTTTATATAACAGTTTTTCAGTTGTTTTCATAAGTTTTATTTACAAAAAGATCAGTGAGTGATACTCTGTTTAAAGGGGCAAAGCTTCTGTTTCTTACCTTGCTCAAAATATGTTTTAAGGAACCTGATATTGTGATGGAATTTTAAAGACCTCTCTTGTGTGAATTCTGAACCAGTTGAGAAGTCAAACCAGAAAACATCCAGTTTATCTTCCCAGGTTTTCTAATGTCCTGGGGGTACAGTATAGTTAGAAATGTTTTAACAGTTGAGCTCTTTTTAAATGGAAAAAATCATTAGGCATGTAGAAGTGCCTACTTTCAACATATCTTTCAAGTTTCAGATATGTTTAGAAGTTAATGTAAAAAAGCTGCTGACCTGCCAAAGTATGAAGAATTCAGTCCTAGCTGATAGTTTTTGTTATAGTCAGCAAATATGAATATGTATGCATAAATGGATAAACCAGGTATAGAGACTACTTAGTCTTATGTTCAGCATTATGCTGTTCCTGTGGATTTAGTGAACACATGTTCTAGAAAATCTTTGCACAGGTTGTGATTTTAAGTATTATATTTGGCTTCCATATTTTTCAACTTGTGTGTCTTAATTTTGGAATTGGTAAATGTGTACACTGTAATATGGGAAATACAAAGAATTATAAAACTGTTGTTACCCTCAAATTTATAATTTAATTGGATAAATAAAACCTTCTTTTAAACAATGTGCATGTAAGTTCTTTTGATGTTTTTGCTATTGCACTGGTATTCTATATGGTTAACTGCCACTTATTTCATCTCTTCTACAGATGAACAGGTGGATTGCATTTAAAAAAAAAAAAAACCTCAGATTTCAGGAAGAGAGGGGGAAAGAAAGGGATTGAAGCTTTTTGGGTGGGCTTAGCTATACCTTATATAGTTATACTTTATAACTTTTAAAAAATAGGTTTGAAACACTTGTGGGAGAAAGACAATAGCATTATAGACATGAAGTAGATTAATATTTTCAGTGATAAGAGGAAGAGAATACTTTTAGTATGGAATCTCTCCTTTTAGTAAATATTTATTAAGCATTTTTAATGTCCACAATGCTAAGTACCAGCTTTTTACCAGGGAATAAAACAATCAAGGCCTCTGTCTGCAGCAAGTTTATACTTTAGTGGGGCAGACCAACATTAAATATATAAATAAATCAAACAGCAAATGATTTGAGGGATACATAAAATAAATCTTAACAGTGTGAGGGCAGAAGAGAAGAGGTATTTTGATATGGTGTTCAAAGAAGTATCTTTGGAGAAATTATATTTAAGACAAAAGTGGGAAGATGAGAAGATGTTTAAGCCTAAGACTAATAGAGGAGGGAATAATGCTGAGTGTTTTAGGTAGAAGAACTACGTATGCAAAGGCCCTGAGATTTAAAGAGAGGGAGGAAGGGAGGAAAGAGAGTGGGGGAGGGAGAGGGAGGAGAAAAAGAAAAAAAATGTTGGTATATTCAAAAGGGGCCAATGTTGATGGAACATACTGAGCAAGGGGTGGATTCTATTCCATTTGCAGCTTTATGTCATCAAATTATGTTAAAAAGCAAAAGAAAACCTTCTGGCTGCTGTGTAGATCATCGATTATTGAGGTGGGAAAGCAAAAGTAGAAATGGAAAACCAGTTAGGGTGCTGTTGGAGTTGTTGAAGGATGAGGTGAAGGTGGCTAGAGCTGGGGTTGTCCAAGAAATGGTGAGATTTGGTCATATTCATAATGCATGTATTTTCAGAATGGTGCTAAGAATGCTTACTCTTAGGTTGAATATGATAATAAAGGATTCAAGGATGACTTCCTTTATTACTGAACTGAGTGACTAGATGGTAATGTTATTTGTGGGATTTGGTGCTGCAAAAATGGAGGAGAAACAGATTGATGGGAAAGATCAAGAGAGAATCTCATTTGAGGTGGCCAGTTCTTTTTATGATACAAGATATTAACTAGGCATTGATACAGGAATCTGGACATCAAAACAGAAATCAGTATTTGGGAGTCATCAGTGTATACATGTATGTGTAATATTTATGTAGATAAATACCTAGGAGTATAGAAAGAGTATAACTAGTACTACAGAAGCCTCCTTCATGCATCCCATCCCTCATGAGGTCAAAATTATGCCTCCCAAAAGTAACTGACTTCAACAATATAGCTTTTCCTTTATTGTTATTCTTTATATAAATTGAATCATAATATATGCTAATGTGTTTATCATTTTTCACTCAAAATGTATTTCTCCATATTGTTGCATGTAATCACAATTTATTCTTATTGCCGAATACTGTTTCAATTTGTGAATATACCACAATTTATCCATTTTACTATTGATAAATATTTGGATTTGGTTCAGTTTTTTTCATATAGCAATAATGCTCCTGTGAATATTCTTGCACCTTTTAAAAACACATATATGTACAAATACCTGTGGGATGTATACCTAAGAGTGAAATTGCCAGATGGTAGGATTTGTGTGTGCTTAATTTGGTACTGCCAAATAGTTTTCCAAAGTGACTATGCTAATTTACACTTCAGTTCCAATTTCTTTTATCATGCTCCTTAAGGATATATACACTCCTAAAAATCTCTAAGAGGATTTTTCTTTGTGTAAGGTCTCTTTACTTACCTTATGATCTTGAAGATATAGTCCTCTGTGTTTTCTTCCAAAAGTAGTATTGTTTTACTTTTCACGTGTAGATATGCAATGCATTTGGAATTTTACATTGGTTTGGGGGTTTTAGGTAGGGTTAAAAATTATCTTTTTTTTTCCCATTGGGATATACAATTGACCAAATGTTTTTGAGAACATCATCTTTTAAGGGAGGAGTTTCTAAATATAGAAAATAATAGAACATGTTTGCCAATGATGGGTGATTTAGGCCTTTATCATCCTCTGGATTCTAGGGAGTTGGTAGCTTAGGAATAGGTTAAGGTAAAGAAAGAATATTATTTTTGAAAAGGAAGGAAAAGTTCTTGAAAATGAAGGGATTTATAGCAGATGTGCCTTTGCTTTGCAACTGATGTACTTTTATTTTAACAGGAAAAAATAGAGAAGGCATTATTGTTTAGGTGCAAGATAGTTTCTGTAAGCTTGATATGAGAAGATGAAGGAATTTTTTTTCCTTCTCTGTTCATGAGAGAAGGGTGAGTCCTGAGAAGCTAGGTCAAAGATGGAATGTTTTTTGTTAGTTTGTGGGCCTAGCATAAAACTAGGCAATGCTGTACCACTGAGCTA